>NW_028181877.1:0-89437 GCF_056956725.1 Heliconius melpomene rosina
AAACTAAACAGTCTCTAACATGTTGTGACGAGTTCACAGCCGATGATGCGCGTCGGTTGTCGCGAACAGAAACATTAAAAAAAGAATTTGAAGTTTCGCTTAATTTTCTAAGTGATCAAATTTCAAGTATCGAGGAGTCTTTTAAAAAACATGAAAACAAAATAAAAATGCTAGAGAATAAAAATATTGAACTTCAAAACAGTAACAAACATCTTGAACTCCGCGTTGCGTCCGCGGAATTCAAACTACATGAAATAGAACAAAAGTCCCTCGGGAGTTCCTTGGAAATATCGGGATTACCAGAATCTGCACTACAAAAATCCAAAGAAGTCATAAAATCCATTGCTGTAAATTTAAAAATGGACGACGGTGACGTTAAATGCACACGTGTCGTGCAACCGCATAAAGAACGACCCGGATCGCTTATGGTGGAAATGAAGAACCAGCACATCAGGGATCAATGGTTAGCGGCAAATAAGCAGACACGGTCTACACTCGGTGACATTGTGCAAAGTGCGCCGCGTGAACTTACAAACACTCCGATATTTATTCGTGAAGCACTAACGCCCTATAATAAAATGTTATTATATAACAGTAAAAAACAGCTGAGTAATAATTTTGAATTCGTATGGTGCAGGAATGGCAAAATTTATGCAAGGAAAACAAAAGTGAGTAAAGTCCATATTATAAGATGTTTACTAGATATTGAAGCAATTTCAAAAATTGAAAAATAATTTTTCCTTGTGTAAATTTTGCTTTTTCTCATAATAAATATTAATAAGATGGATAACACAAATAACTCATCAGGAATAATAAAACTAAATAATTGTATAAATTGCAATAGCTTTATTAAAAAAATACCTAGCAGTCATATAAATCTTTTATGTATACATATAAATATTCGATCAATAGTTAAAAATTATTCAAAATTATTACAAATTCTAGACGTAACATTATATCCTATTGATATTATAATTTTAACGGAGGTAGGAGTGTCAGATGAAACTAGTAATTTATTTAACATTCCGGGATATAAAATGTACACAAAATTACGCAAAAATAAAAAAGGTGGCGGTATAATTACTTATATAAAAGATTATTTAAAGTTCACAGTTTATAACTATAATACATATTTGTTCGAGTCACTAGTAGGCACGATTAAAACTCCTTGTAACCAAGCTGTCACAATATGTGCTATTTATAGACCTCCCTCATATAATAAGCAACTTTTTGTATCTGAACTTTCACTACTTTTAAAAAATGTACCTACGTCATTAAATATTGTAATAGCAGGGGATATGAACCTTGACTTAAAAATATCATCAAGTATAAGAGATAATTATCTTGATCTGATGGCGGAGAACGGACTGTTTTGTGGTATTACAGAATATACGCGTATTGAAAAGAGATTAGAAACAATTACGAAATCGTGTATAGATCACATATTTGTAAGGTCGCGCGGGATCAGTCCGTTCACCGCTGCAGTCGACACTGTACTAGCGGACCATAGGCTTACCGTCGTTGCACTTTGCAACGTCTATGAATCACCGGTTAATAATTGTCAATTTAACAAACAAATGAATGTTTACGACTCTGTAATATTAAGAAAGGAACTATGTAATGCAAACTGGGAGCGCGTTGATGATTTAGGCACACCACTGGAAATATATACATATATTAAAGATTTATTTCAATCCGCATACTCGAAAGCTAGAAAAACTATTTGTAAAACTAAAAATAACTTACGCGTTGCACCCTGGATTAATAAAAACATTATTAATCTGTCTAAAAAAAGAGATAAGTTATTTAACAGGTGGAGACGTAATCCGTATAATGCTTACCTAAGACTACAATATAATAAGACGAGGAATAAAGTTCATAAAGTTATTGAATACTATAGAAATTTATATTATAAAAACAAAATAAATATGAATTATGGGAATACTAAAAAACTGTGGAATATACTAAATAAAATCTCGGGCAGAATATGCAAGTCAATTGACGAAGTAGTGTTGTCGGCATTTAATTGTACTAATTTGTCACCGAAAAAGATTGCGCAAATCTTCGCAGTAGGTTTTTCAGATGCCGTTAAAAAAATTATCCCAAATTGTAAATTAAAATTACTAGATAGTACAATAGATAATAATTATTCATCCATTTGTAGCATAAAATTTAAAAAAGCATCTGAAAATGACGTGTTAAAATTAATTAAAAATTTAAATGCTAATAAAGCCCCAGGTATTGATAGTATAAGAGGGTTTGAAGTTAAAGCATTGATGAAAAAAATCTGTAAACCTTTGGCCAAACTTATTAATACTAGCGTTGAAATGGGCACCTACCCGGATGAATTAAAAGCTGGTTGTGTGAGACCTGTCTATAAAAAAGGAAAACAAGATGATGTCAGCAATTATAGACCGATCTCGGTAACTTCTGTGTTAAATAAAATTACTGAAAAATTTATAAGTAATCAAATTCATTCTTTTTACGGAAAAAATGATATACTGAACAATACACAGTATGGTTTTCGACCAGGTAAAAATACGACAATGTTATTGTCAACATTTACGGACCAAGTAAATACGTGGTTGGATCAGAAACTACATGTTTTGGCGCTGTTTATTGACTTTTCCCGTGCTTTTGACACATTAAATCACAAAATACTTGCACGAAGATTAGAAAACACCGGAATACGGAGTCCATTGTTTAAATGGTGTGAAAATTACCTTAGAGATAGGAATTATTGCGTAAAAATAGGCGACAGTTTTAGCACTAGCATAAAAGTCTCGGAGGGCACGGCTCAAGGCTCTGTATTGGGGCCTTTACACTTTATAGCTTATATAAATAATATGAGTAAATTTTTTAACAATTGTATAACTTATCAATATGCTGACGATACTTGTTTGCTTGTAGCTGCTAAAGACGTGAATGAAGGAATAACATTATTACAGGAAGATTTCGATATGTTAAACAAATGGTGTCATGATAGTCATTTAGTATTAAATCCGCAAAAAACTAAATTGATACATATTCATTCTCCAAACCTCAAAGCAGGTAGCGATATGAATTGTAGTCTTATAGCTCACACTCACTGCTGCTTGCACAACCCCAGTAGCCACTGTGGCTGTCCTTCAATTGAAGTAGCACTATCCCATAAATATTTAGGATTAACTATTGATCACAACTTCAACTGGCATAAGCATATTAATTATGTATGTGATAAGCTAAGATCATTTTTGGCAAATATTTTTATTGTCAAGATTAGATTAACGTATAAGACTAAGATGATGCTTTATAACGCATTAGCTGACTCAATTATGTCATATGGACTTAGTAGTTACGGCAGAACGGACAAAACATACTTGAGTTACATATACCGGCTGCAGGTTAGAATATTGAAGAACATCGTCCCTTTAAAAATTAAATTGCAAGCGGCAACTGATGAAAACCTTCTCTTTAAATACTGCCAAGTTATTCCCCTTTATGATAAAATTAATTTTACAATATTAAAAGAAAATTATTTCGACTTGCAGTTTCAAAATAAAATCTCTCATAAAATTGCAACACGTAATATCACACAAAACAGATTAGTTTCACTATCAGCTAGTAACAAATACGGACAGCGCACCCGGGCATACATGGTTCCTAACTTAATAAATAATTTAGACCCTAGAATAAGAAGTATAATTACTGAGAGGAGCTTAAATCAATTATTAAAAAAATATTATTTAAATCTATAATTTAGACGAGTTTTGGTACTCGAGACAAACCTTCGTGGTTTTTTGTAGTGCCTTCATCAATGTAAATATATAGTTGTATGGATATTTGATAGAAATAAATAAAAAAAAAAAAAATTTACTGGATTATTATTAAATCCTTATTTATTAAAAATTCAATTTATTTCCATATTTATTGGTGTTAATTTAACATTTTTTCCTCAACATTTTTTAGGATTAGCTGGTATACCCCGTCGTTATTCTGATTACCCAGATAATTTTATATCATGAAACTATGAAAAAATGCTCAGAAAAAAGAAATGAAGAAAAAGATTTCAGAAATAATAAATAAAATGAATGAATGAAAAACTTAAGCCCACGTAAGTTGTGGAAATTTCTGGAATGGCTAGGCATTGGCCGGCAACGTAAGGATTTGAATTGCAATCTAGACGTTGATGCCTTGAATAAACACTTTGCCTCGATAACATCTATGGACAACACAATTAAAGCAAATACATTGAATTATATCAACTCCTTGCCGTCTCCCACAATCGTTCCTTTTAACTTTGCTTCTATAACCTCATCCCAGGTAAGAAACAGTATCCTAGCCATCAAATCTGATGCTTCTGGTTATGATGGCATCAACCGCAAAATGATTATTTTGCCCTTGGAAGTCTTAGTTCCAGTCATTACCCATATTTAAAATTTTTCTATTTCCCATAACACTTTTCCCAGTTTGTGGCGCATTGCCCGCGTTATATTTATTATCAATTATTATAAATTCTGCAATATTAATAAAAATAGGTTCTGTTCCTTTTCATTTTTGATTTCCTAATATTATAGAAGGATTATCATGATTTAATAGATTTATTTTAATAACATGACAAAAAATTTCTATTGAGCAAGTAGGGTAGGGGCCTGCCCGGAGGAATGAGGTCCGCTAAATCAGATAGCTTGGACCATAGGGGGTGGGATGACAGCTGTAACATTTTACCAACAAACCGATCAGACAGGAATTGGCGACGGATAGGATAAGGAGGATCAACACACTCAACCTGCAGTGCGTTGGTGGGAGAAGACTTCATTGCACCTATAATAATTCGTAGGCATTTGTATTGGATCCTATTGAGTTTTTCAGTAGCAACTTTGTTAAAGGGGTCTAAAACAAATAATCCGTAGTCAATGTGACTACGGATAATGGCATTGTACAGTAGTTTGAGAGTATAAGGGTGTGCACGCCACCACACACCAGACACAGCTCTTAAAGCGTTGATGCCGTTTTCACATTTTTTACTGACATGTTCAGCATGGGCAATTCCGTTCAGTCTTTTATCGAGAATCATGCCTCAGAATTTAACATTTTCTGCTAATTGGATAGTATTATCCCAATACCCACTAAAACCTCACGGTGCTCCTCCTCGACCGCCACTGGCCGCGAGACACGGGGACGTGAGTCTTCCGCGAAACGCGGCGGCGGGAGCCTGCAAGGCACGTCGCGGAGTCAAGGGTGTGTGGGCACCCTCGACGGCCTGCTCGGAGTAGCGCGCGGGAGCAACCTGTGCGCGCCTAATCGGGCCAGGTTGGTAGGCGGTCAGCTTCCCCAAGCTGACCGCCCTCTAGCACATTAGGGCGGAAGGCGGCGATCGTGTGCCGCCCTCCGGCGACCCGGTCTCTTACGGCGGATGGCGACTTCGGCAAAAGCCTCCCTCGCCCGTTCCGCCGACTCCTTCTCGAGCACCACTGCCTCGCAGAAGGATGAGACCGCATCCCACGACGTCTCGCTGCCGGCCATAGCCTTGACCACGGCCGGCAGGGAAAGGTCGTCCCCTATGACGTCGCGCAAAGCGCGACGTTGAGACGCCCAGGCTGAGCACACCTCCAACGTGTGCTGGGCCGTCTCATCGAGGCAGTCGTCGCAGTGGTGGCAGCGAGCGTCGGGCTCCGTCCCGGCGATCCGACACAAGTAACCCCCGAAGCAGCCATGCCCCGAGAGCACCTGTGTCATGCGGAAGGTTAGGACGCCGTGACGCTGCGCTAACCACTGGCGGAACACTGGACGAACAGCCTCGATCTTCCTCAGGCCGGCAGATGGATTTGCCAGCCGAGTTTCCCACATTTCAACCGCGGCTACCCGCGCCTCCTCAGTGCGTGCTTGGCTTGCCGGTTCCCCGGACGCTAGGCCTCGACGCCGGCAATAGACCGACGCCAGAGAAAGAGCATCCAGGTCCCACGGCATGACTCCAGCCAGCACGCACGCCACTTCACCGGAGATGGTCCGGTACCCCCGTATCGCCCGGATGGCCATCGCCCTCTGCGCACGTCGCAGCAGAGTGATGTTGTGCCGGTCGGATCGGACCACTCCGGTGTACAGCCGACGGCTAGAGGCGCTCGGCCCATCCACATTGGGCAAAAGGCGCGCCAGTGCCGTCGCTGTCTTCAACAGTTTCGGGGCCAAAGATGTAAAGCGGCCCCGAAAACTCCACCGACCATCCAGAACAAGTCCGAGGTACTTCATGCTCCGGGCAACGTCAATTTTGACGCCACCGACGACGATGTGGGCATCTGCCGGTGGGCCCTTTCGAGGAGCATGGAAGTAGATTGCCTCGGACTTGTTGAGGGAGACTTCCAAGCCCAGCCGCTTTATGCGGCCGACTACCTCCACAACTCCAGCAGTCGCGAGGACCGCCGCCTCTCGATAGGTCCACTGCTGCGCCAAGACCAGCGTGTCATCGGCGTAACAGAGGACCTTTATCCCCCTCAGGGTGCCGCCCCGCAGCACCCAGTCGTATCCGATGTTCCAGAGGATCGGACCCAGCACCGATCCTTGTGGAACACCGGCCGACACAACGAACTCCTTCCAACCTCCTCCAGGAGCTGGAAAGGTCACAGACCTACCGGACAGGTAAGCCCCGATGACGCGGCGCAGGTATGGAGGCACACGATAGTATAACAGTGCCTCCTTTATGCAGGGCCATGGCAGGGAGTTGAAGGCGTTGGCGATGTCTAAAGACACCGCCAAGACTCCATTGCCTCGGGCCACCGCATCCTGCGCATAGGTCTTTACCTCCAGTATGGCATCCACCGTCGATCGCCCCCGACGGAAGCCATACTGGTGGTCCGAGAGGTCCGGACCTGTCCCCTCCAAATGGTGTTGTAGCCTCCTGGCTACCGAGCTACTAACTTACCGAGCACCATTCGGTAAGGTGTGCCGTACGGGTCTAAGTCTATCCCCGCGATCAACCGGTCGTGCGACTCGCCTTTCACACGACCGATCTTCTCCTGCAGCTGCGTTCTCGCTTCGACATAGACGCGGTACAGTCGGTCTTCCTCCTCCTGCACCTTCTGTACCCGTCTGCGATAGTGGCTGTACTGGCGTCTCGCCGCAACGCAGGTGTTACGCAGTTGCGCGATCTCCCACGACCACCAGTACACTTGCCGCCGTTGAGGGCGGCGCCCGGAACGGGGCATTGACGCGTCACAGATACGCGTCAGCGCCCCCTACGCCCAGGATGCGGCGTCTTCTGCAGACGCCAAGCTCTGGGGCAGCCAGGATTCCACTATCGCGGCCTCCTCCAACAACTCCCTATCGAGACGACCCAGTTGCCACCGCGGTCCGTACTCTCGCGAGTTTGGACTGGGGGCTGGTGGCACCGCAGGATGTATGGAGATCTCGTACAAGATGTAGAGGTGATCCGAGAGAGTCTCCACATCATCCAGCACTCGCCAGCCCCGAACACGACATGCTAGGGCCGGGCTCGCGACCGAAACGTCCACGACGGATCCGCCCAGCCTTCGCACACACGTGTTCTTGGTCGCTCGGTTGAGCACAGACAAACCGGTGGCAACAACCCACTCCGACAGCGTCACACCACGCACATCCGTCGTTGCGAAGCCCCACACGCTGGACTTCGCGTTGAGATCGCCGGCCACCAACATCTCCGCCGGACGAAATCGCTCTACCATTTCCCCCAATCGTATAAGGAACTCTTCAAACTCCGCGAGAGTTCGATTGGGGGAAAAGTAGACCCCTACGACAACTAGGTTGCCGACAAGTGCGGCGACGCATCCCACACCTCTCTCTACACGTGAGAAAGGCGGGGAGCCCGCGGCGACCTGGGTGATAATAGTCACCACCCCGGTGTTGTCGGCTACCCAGTTGTCTCTGTCGGGAACGCTGTAGGGCTCCGAAACAACCGCCACCTGGATAGACCACTGCGCCAGGCTTTGGACCAATAAGTCCTGGGCCCTAGCACAGTGGTTAATGTTCGCATGCAACACGCGGAGAGCCATTATTGGTCTTCCATGTGTTGCACCTCCTCAGGCCCAGCTGGGATATTAGACCTGGCCGATGTTGCCGGCACTCGTCTGCGCTTTCCACCGTTATTGGTGCTAGCCTTTCCACAGGCAGCATTCCCCAACATGTGATTAGCGGGCCTTTGCGCCGCCTCACACACCGGACAATGAGGCTCTGCCGAACACGATCTCTGCTGATGCCCGGTCTGGCCACACTGGAAACACTGTTTGCTGCGGTCCACCTGGCTACTGCACTTCGCAGCCATGTGGCCCACTTCGTGGCAACGGAAACAACGTTGCGCACGGGGCATCAACAGCCTCACTCCAGCAGAGACGAAGCCAACAAGTAGTCTCGCCCCGCTAATCTTCTGCGCTGCGCCGACAGGACATCGGACCCATACTGGTCCTAGACCGGCCCGGTCCTGTCGGATCTCTCCGACTTTTATATTACCCGCAGCACAGCCGGAAACTCGGCTTATTGCCGCCGTCACGTCCTCAGCAGTGACGGAGTCATCGAGGCCAAACACCCTCAATTCCGCACATTTCACTGGCCTCGACACCTGGACCTCTTCGGGGCTGAGAACCCCACGCAACTTCTCAGCTAGCGCATCCGCCTTCTCAGCAGTGTTGGCGCCAGGCATTCTAGCGCCTAGCATTCTAGCACCAGTAGACGCAACACAAGGTGCCGGCGGTAAGTGGCGTAAACCGATTTTTTCCAACCCGCGGGAATGCGCGGGAAGGTGCCGGCGGTAAGTGACGAAAACCAATTTTTTCAGTTTTCCCCGCTCGGATTCAGTTGAAACTGGTGTCGATCGTTCGGGCTCCGAGGGGCCTTCAAGGTGGTATACAACCCGCGGGAATGCGCGGGAAGGTGCGGGCGGTAAGTGGAAAAAACCGATTTTTTCAGTTTTCCCCGCTCGGATTCAGTTGAAACTTGTGTCGATCGTTCGGGCTTCGAGGGGCCTTCAAGGTGGTATACAACCCGCGGGAATGCGCGGGAAGGTGCCGGCGGTTAGTGGCGAAAACCGATTTTTTCAGTTTTCCCCGCTCGGATTCAGTTGAAACTGGTGTCCATCGTTCGGGCTCCGAGGGGCCTTCAAGGTGGTATACAACCCGAAGTTGGAAGGTGAAGGTGCGAGCGGTAAGTGGCGAAAACCGATTTTTTCACTTTTCCCCGCTCGGATTCAGTTGAAACTGGTGTCGATCGTTCGGGCTCCGAGGGGCCTTCAAGGTGGTATACAACCCGCGGGAATGCGCGGGAAGGTGCGGGCGGTAAGTGGAAAAAACCGATTTTTTCAGTTTTCCCCGCTCGGATTCAGTTGAAACTTGTGTCGATCGTTCGGGCTTCGAGGGGCCTTCAAGGTGGTATACAACCCGCGGGAATGCGCGGGAAGGTGCCGGCGGTTAGTGGCGAAAACCGATTTTTTCAGTTTTCCCCGCTCGGATTCAGTTGAAACTGGTGTCGATCGTTCGGGCTCCGAGGGGCCTTCAAGGTGGTATACAACCCGAAGTTGGAAGGTGAAGGTGCGGGCGGTAAGTGGCGAAAACCGATTTTTTCACTTTTCCCCGCTCGGATTCAGTTGAAACTGGTGTCGATCGTTCGGGCTCCGAGGGGCCTTTAAGTTGGTATACAACCCGCGGGAATGCGCGGGAAGGTGCGGGCGGTAAGTGGCGAAAACCGATTTTTTCAGTTTTCCCCGCTCGGATTCAGTTGAAACTGGTGTCGATCGTTCGGGCTCCGAGGGGCCTTCAAGGTGGTATACAAACCGAAGTTGGAAGGTGAAGGTGCGGGCGGTAAGTGGAAAAAACCGATTTTTTCAGTTTTCCCCGCTCAGATTCAGTTGAAACTGGTGTCGATCGTTCGGGCTCCGAGGGGCCTTCAAGGTGGTATACAACCCGCGGGAATGCGCGGGAAGGTGCGGGCGGTAAGTGGAAAAAACCGATTTTTTTCAGTTTTCCCCGCTCAGATTCAGTTGAAACTGGTGTCGATCGTTCGGGCTCCGAGGGGCCTTCAAGGTGGTATACAACCCGCGGGAATGCGCGGGAAGGTGCGGGCGGTAAGTGGAAAAAACCGATTTTTTCAGTTTTTCCCGCTCGGATTCAGTTAAAACTGGTGTCGATCGTTCGGGCTCCGAGGGGCCTTCAAAGTGGTATACAACCCGAAGTTGGAAGGTGAAGGTGCGGGCGGTAAGTGGCGAAAACCGATTTTTTCACTTTTCCCCGCTCGGATTCAGTTGAAACTGGTGTCGATCGTTCGGGCTCCGAGGGGCCTTCAAGGTGGTATACAACCCGCGGGAATGCGCGGGAAGGTGCGGGCGGTAAGTGGAAAAAACCGATTTTTTTCAGTTTTCCCCGCTCGGATTCAGTTGAAACTGGTGTCGATCGTTCGGGCTCCGAGGGGCCTTCAAGTTGGTATACAACCCGCGGGAATGCGCGGGAAGGTGCGGGCGGTAAGTGGCGAAAACCGATTTTTTCAGTTTTCCCCGCTCGGATTCAGTTGAAACTGGTGTCGATCGTTCGGGCTCCGAGGGGCCTTCAAGGTGGTATACAACCCGAAGTTGGAAGGTGAAGGTGCGGGCGGTAAGTGGCGAAAACCGATTTTTTCACTTTTCCCCGCTCGGATTCAGTTGATACTGGTGTCGATCGTTCGGGCTTCGAGGGGCCTTCAAGGTGGTATACAACCCGCGGGAATGCGCGGGAAGGTGCCGGCGGTTAGTGGCGAAAACCGATTTTTTCAGTTTTCCCCGCTCGGATTCAGTTGAAACTGGTGTCGATCGTTCGGGCTCCGAGGGGCCTTCAAGGTGGTATACAACCCGCGGGAATGTGCGGGAAGGTGCCGGCGGTAAGTGACGAAAACCTATTTTTTCACTTTTCCCCGCTCGGATTCAGTAGAAACTGGTGTCGATCGTTCGGGCTCCGAGGGGCCTTCAAGGTGGTATACAACCCGCGGGAATGCGCGGGAAGGTGCGGGCGGTAAGTGGCGAAAACCGATTTTTTCAGTTTTCCCCGCTCGGATTTAGTTGAAACTGGTGTCGATCGTTCGGGCTCCGAGGGGCCTTCAAGGTGGTATACAACCCGCGGGAATGCGCGGGAAGGTGCGGGCGGTAAGTGGAAAAAACCGATTTTTTCAGTTTTCCCCGCTCGGATTCAGTTGAAACTTGTGTCGATCGTTCGGGCTTCGAGGGGCCTTCAAGGTGGTATACAACCCGCGGGAATGCGCGGGAAGGTGCCGGCGGTTAGTGGCGAAAACCGATTTTTTCAGTTTTCCCCGCTCGGATTCAGTTGAAACTGGTGTCGATCGTTCGGGCTCCGAGGGGCCTTCAAGGTGGTATACAACCCGCGGGAATGCGCGGGAAGGTGCGGGCGGTAAGTGGAAAAAACCGATTTTTTCAGTTTTCCCCGCTCGGATTAAGTTAAAACTGGTGTCGATCGTTCGGGCTCCGAGGGGCCTTCAAGGTGGTATACAACCCGCGGGAATGCGCGGGAAGGTGCCGGCGGTTAGTGGCGAAAACCGATTTTTTCAGTTTTCCCCGCTCGGATTCAGTTGAAACTGGTGTCGATCGTTCGGGCTCCGAGGGGCCTTCAAGGTGGTATACAACCCGAAGTTGGGAGGTGAAGGTACGGGCGGTAAGTGGCGAAAACCGATTTTTTCACTTTTCCCCGCTCGGATTCAGTTGAAACTGGTGTCGATCGTTCGGGCTCCGAGGGGCCTTCAAGGTGGTATACAACCCGCGGGAATGCGCGGGAAGGTGCGGGCGGTAAGTGGCGAAAACCGATTTTTTCACTTTTCCCCGCTCGGATTCAGTTGAAATTGGTGTCGATCGTTCGGGCTCCGAGGGGCCTTCAAGGTGGTATACAACCCGCGGGAATGCGCGGGAAGGTGCGGGCGGTAAGTGGAAAAAACCGATTTTTTCAGTTTTCCCCGCTCGGATTCAGTTGAAACTGATGTCGATCGTTCGGGCTCCGAGGGGCCTTCAAGGTGGTATACAACCCGCGGGAATGCGCGGGAAGGTGCGGGCGGTAAGTGGCGAAAACCGATTTTTTCAGTTTTCCCCGCTCGGATTCAGTTGAAACTGGTGTCGATCGTTCGGGCTTCGAGGGGCCTTCAAGGTGGTATACAACCCGCAGGAATGCGCGGGAAGGTGCCGGCGGTTAGTGGCGAAAACCGATTTTTTCAGTTTTCCCCGCTCGGATTCAGTTGAAACTGGTGTCGATCGTTCGGGCTCCGAGGGGCCTTCAAGGTGGTATACAACCCGCGGGAATGCGCGGGAAGGTGCGGGCGGTAAGTGGAAAAAACCGATTTTTTCAGTTTTCCCCGCTCGGATTAAGTTAAAACTGGTGTCGATCGTTCGGGCTCCGAGGGGCCTTCAAGGTGGTATACAACCCGCGGGAATGCGCGGGAAGGTGCCGGCGGTTAGTGGCGAAAACCGATTTTTTCAGTTTTCCCCGCTCGGATTCAGTTGAAACTGGTGTCGATCGTTCGGGCTCCGAGGGGCCTTCAAGGTGGTATACAACCCGCGGGAATGCGCGGGAAGGTGCGGGCGGTAAGTGGCGAAAACCGATTTTTTCACTTTTCCCCGCTCGGATTCAGTTGAAATTGGTGTCGATCGTTCGGGCTCCGAGGGGCCTTCAAGGTGGTATACAACCCGCGGGAATGCGCGGGAAGGTGCGGGCGGTAAGTGGAAAAAACCGATTTTTTCAGTTTTCCCCGCTCGGATTCAGTTGAAACTGATGTCGATCGTTCGGGCTCCGAGGGGCCTTCAAGGTGGTATACAACCCGCGGGAATGCGCGGGAAGGTGCGGGCGGTAAGTGGCGAAAACCGATTTTTTCAGTTTTCCCCGCTCGGATTCAGTTGAAACTGGTGTCGATCGTTCGGGCTTCGAGGGGCCTTCAAGGTGGTATACAACCCGCAGGAATGCGCGGGAAGGTGCCGGCGGTTAGTGGCGAAAACCGATTTTTTCAGTTTTCCCCGCTCGGATTCAGTTGAAACTGGTGTCGATCGTTCGGGCTCCGAGGGGCCTTCAAGGTGGTATACAACCCGCGGGAATGCGCGGGAAGGTGCGGGCGGTAAGTGGAAAAAACCGATTTTTTCAGTTTTCCCCGCTCGGATTAAGTTAAAACTGGTGTCGATCGTTCGGGCTCCGAGGGGCCTTCAAGGTGGTATACAACCCGCGGGAATGCGCGGGAAGGTGCCGGCGGTTAGTGGCGAAAACCGATTTTTTCAGTTTTCCCCGCTCGGATTCAGTTGAAACTGGTGTCGATCGTTCGGGCTCCGAGGGGCCTTCAAGGTGGTATACAACCCGCGGGAATGCGCGGGAAGGTGCCGGCGGTAAGTGGCGAAAACCGATTTTTTCCAACCCGCAGGAATGTGCGGGAAGGTGCGGGCGGTAAGTGACGAAAACCGATAGATAGATAGATAGATAGATAAAACTCTTTATTGCATACATAAACAAACACATAACTAAATAGTAAGACAGAAGACATAGAGTAGCATGCAAGGGCGACCTTATCACTATTAGTGATCTCTTACAGGTAACCTTAACTAACATAAACTTACGATAGAGCAGGATATAACGGTAGTGCATAAGTAATAAAGAGCGATATGAATACAAATAAATAACATAATAATTTTTGATATATTATACATAGACGATACTTATATTATATATACAAATTATAATATATACAAAAGGGTACATATAATAATTATACATGTTAGATAATTAATAAAATACATATTTTATATATATACACACAATATACATATAGATAATAAATACACACAAATATACATACACTATAAAGTTTTTTGGTGTGCCAAATAATAACGCTTAAGGGATTTTTTAAATATACTAATTGATTCTGAATGTCGGATATATCGTGGAAGATCATTCCACAAGATAACACTTTTAACAGTGAAAGATTCCATATAACCTACACTGTTGCAGGTAGGTATCTTTAATTTGTTGTCACTTTTGGAGCGAAGATTGAGCTGAAGCGTGGAATCGGTGCCACAGAAAGTGAAGCGCTCTTTAAGGTAACGGGGAGTGTTGGGATGGAAAAGGATAGAATAAAGTGTGCATAGGACGTGGAGAGATCGACGATGCCGGACTGTTAGCCATTGAAGCTTATCACGAAAAGCTGATATATGATCGAATTTTTTCAAACCAAATATATATCTGATGCAGAGATTTTGTAGACGCTCAAGCTTATCTAGATGTTTTTGTGAAAGGTCAAGGTAAGAAATGTCGGCATAGTCAATAATAGGAAGAAGAAGGGAAGTGGATAATAATATTTTTGTTTTGATAGGAAGGAAATTTTTCCATCTCTTGAGAGAACCCATCGTCGCAAATATTTTACGACTAACATGTGAAATTTGCGAAGCCCAAGATAAGGTGTTATCCATAATGATACCTAGGTTTTTAATGGAATTACTATAGGAGATAGGAGTACCATCATAAGTAACTGCTGGCAAATGTGTAATACTGAGTTTAGAAATTTGTTTTTGACTACCAATGATAATATACTGAGATTTACTTGTGTTTAAATTTAAGCCATGCGTTTTGCTCCATAGAAATATTGTTTGAAGATTACGATTAATCCGTTCAATAGCTTCTGATAAGGTGTCAATAGGTGACGATACATATATTTGAAGATCATCAGCGTATAGGTGAAAAGGTACAGTGAGTAAATTGGTTAAAGTGTTAATGAATATTGAAAATAGCAAAGGAGACAATACTCCTCCCTGTGGAACTCCTGCTTTAAGGTAACAAGGAATGGAAATCTTATTATCATAACGTATACTTTGTTGGCGATTATGTAGATAGGAGTGGAACCATGTGATGACGTCAGTGGACATATTTAGGTGTTCAAGAGTAGCAAGCAAAATGTCAAAATCCACAGTATTAAATGCATTGGAGAAGTCAAGCAAAACTAGGACAGTGACCTGCTTGTTATCTATTCCAGAACGAACATCATCACATAGTTTAAGCAAGGCGGTGGTAGTACTGTGCCCAGGACGGAAACCAGACTGAAATATACTTAAGTGGTCATTTTTTACTAGAAATTGAGAAACTTGACGATGAACAATACGCTCAAGAACTTTAGAAAGAAAGGGAAGGATAGAAATAGGACGGAAGTGGGAATAAGATGTGGGGTTAGATATTTTGGGTACAGGGATAACGTGAGCAGCTTGCCATGCATTGGGAAAAGAACTAGAGGATAAGGAATAATTATAGATATGACATAGGACTGGAAGGATGACATCAAGGGATAGTACTAGCATTTTGCGACTAATGCCATCACTTCCAATGGCATCCGAGTGTATGGCTTTTATGTTCTTTGTAATATCATCAACAGAGACTTCATCATGGCTTATGGCATATGGCTTTTATGTTCTTTGTAATATCATCAACAGAGACTTCATCAAACACAAAACCAGTCATAGCTTGCTTAGAATGTAACTTTAGATGGTAAAGCGTATTTGATTTATTCTGAACATTTACAGTTGCCGAGGCGAAATGACTATTAAGACTATCAATATTAATATTGGGGTTCACATCCTTTGCTTGTCGTCCAATGCCCATAGTCTCAAGGAATCGCCAAACCTTCCCCGAATCACCTACATCTAAAGATTGATAAATATACCTTCGCTGCGCATCTCTACACACCTTGTTACACTCATTACGCACTCGCTTGTATTTTGTCAAATTAGCTTCAGATGAATCACGCTTGTATTTACCTTTAGCTCTGTTGCGCCTAGTCATTAAGATCTTTATTTCCTGCGTTAGCCAAGGTGCAGGAAGGTGTTTTAGTTTTATAGGTCTTAAGGGGGCATGAACATCAAATAATTCAGTTAAAATGGAATTGAAGATGTTAAGTTTCAAATCCACTGTTGCAGCGGCATAAACACTTTCCCAATCTATTAAATTTAAGTCATAGAGAAATTTAAGTTTGTCAAAATTTTTAAAGTTGCGACGCATGACAACCGTGGGTTTTAATTTTGGTGGTCTGATTTTATAGGAGAGGTAAATGAGATCATGATAGGAAAAAGCTTCGGCGGGGAGTTGGCCATGGAAATGCACATGATCTACAGAGGAAACAATGATCAGGTCTAGGAGTGAAGGAGAACAATGAGGAAAGAAATGAGTAGCATTAGATGAAAGTAGATGTAGGTTTGAGCTAAGAACTATATTTTTTAAAGATTTTGCACGTTTGTCATTTTTAATTAAGCATGTGTTAAAGTCCCCCATAAGTATAGTATGATCTACGGTAGATACATACTTCTCCAATAATATTTCAAATGATTCAAAATAATTAATGTGTAATGATGGATTATAAAAGACACCTAACAGAACTTTTAAGGTACCAAACAGTATTTCAACAAAAATATGCTCAGCCGCTTCCGAGTACTGGGAGTGTGATTTATCTAATATTGTAAAAGGTATATGACTGCGGAGGTATATAGCTACACCACCACCACCTTTGTTTTCTCGGTCATTACGTATCAGATGGAAACCTGGAATAGAGTAGGAAGTGGAAGGAAGACAGGGTTTCAGGAAGGTTTCGGATACCAGTATAGCATGCACATTTTTTACATCAAGAGAGGAAAGAAGGTCGGGATAGTGAGCTGGAATGCTTTGAGAATTTATATGAATGACATTAAAATTTTTAGGAACAGAGGAGAATTTGGAATCCAAGAGCGTGTTTAAAGGCAAGGATTTTTTCAGTTTTCCCCGCTCGGATTCAGTTGAAACTGGTGTCGATCGTTCGGGCTTCGAGGGGCCTTCAAGGTGGTATACAACCCGCGGGAATGCGCGGGAAGGTGCGGGCGGTAAGTGGCGAAAACCGATTTTTTCACTTTTCCCCGCTCGGATTCAGTTGAAACTGGTGTCGATCGTTCGGGCTCCGAGGGGCCTTCAAGGTGGTATACAACCCGCGGGAATGCGCGGGAAGGTGCGGGCGGTAAGTGGAAAAAACCGATTTTTTCAGTTTTCCCCGCTCGGATTCAGTTAAAACTGGTGTCGATCGTTCGGGCTCCGAGGGGCCTTCAAAGTGGTATACAACCCGAAGTTGGAAGGTGAAGGTGCGGGCGGTAAGTGGCGAAAACCGATTTTTTCACTTTTCCCCGCTCGGATTCAGTTGAAACTGGTGTCGATCGTTCGGGCTCCGAGGGGCCTTCAAGGTGGTATACAACCCGCGGGAATGCGCGGGAAGGTGCGGGCGGTAAGTGGAAAAAACCGATTTTTTTCAGTTTTCCCCGCTCAGATTCAGTTGAAACTGGTGTCGATCGTTCGGGCTTCGAGGGGCCTTCAAGGTGGTATACAACCCGCGGGAATGCGCGGGAAGGTGCCGGCGGTTAGTGGCGAAAACCGATTTTTTCAGTTTTCCCCGCTCGGATTCAGTTGAAACTGGTGTCGATCGTTCGGGCTCCGAGGGGCCTTCAAGTTGGTATACAACCCGCGGGAATGCGCGGGAAGGTGCGGGCGGTAAGTGGCGAAAACCGATTTTTTCAGTTTTCCCCGCTCGGATTCAGTTGAAACTGGTGTCGATCGTTCGGGCTCCGAGGGGCCTTCAAGGTGGTATACAACCCGCGGGAATGCGCGGGAAGGTGCGGGCGGTAAGTGGCGAAAACCGATTTTTTCAGTTTTCTCCGCTCGGATTCAGTTGATATTGGTGTCGATCGTTCGGGCTTCGAGGGGCCTTCAAGGTGGTATACAACCCGCGGGAATGCGCGGGAAGGTGCCGGCGGTTAGTGGCGAAAACCGATTTTTTCAGTTTTCCCCGCTCGGATTCAGTTGAAACTGGTGTCGATCGTTCGGGCTCCGAGGGGCCTTCAAGGTGGTATACAACCCGAAGTTGGAAGGTGAAGGTGCGGGCGGTAAGTGGCGAAAACCGATTTTTTCACTTTTCCCCGCTCAGATTCAGTTGAAACTGGTGTCGATCGTTCGGGCTCCGAGGGGCCTTCAAGGTGGTATGCAACCCGCGGGAATGTGCGGGAAGGTGCCGGCGGTAAGTGACGAAAACCTATTTTTTCACTTTTCCCCGCTCGGATTCAGTAGAAACTGGTGTCGATCGTTCGGGCTCCGAGGGGCCTTCAAGGTGGTATACAACCCGCGGGAATGCGCGGGAAGGTGCGGGCGGTAAGTGGCGAAAACCGATTTTTTCAGTTTTCCCCGCTCGGATTTAGTTGAAACTGGTGTCGATCGTTCGGGCTCCGAGGGGCCTTCAAGGTGGTATACAACCCGCGGGAATGCGCGGGAAGGTGCGGGCGGTAAGTGGAAAAAACCGATTTTTTCAGTTTTCCCCGCTCGGATTCAGTTGAAACTTGTGTCGATCGTTCGGGCTTCGAGGGGCCTTCAAGGTGGTATACAACCCGCGGGAATGCGCGGGAAGGTGCCGGCGGTTAGTGGCGAAAACCGATTTTTTCAGTTTTCCCCGCTCGGATTCAGTTGAAACTGGTGTCGATCGTTCGGGCTCCGAGGGGCCTTCAAGGTGGTATACAACCCGCGGGAATGCGCGGGAAGGTGCGGGCGGTAAGTGGAAAAAACCGATTTTTTCATTTTTCCTTGCTCGGATTAAGTTAAAACTGGTGTCGATCGTTCGGGCTCCGAGGGGCCTTCAAAGTGGTATACAACCCGAAGTTGGAAGGTGAAGGTGCGGGCGGTAAGTGGCGAAAACCGATTTTTTCACTTTTCCCCGCTCGGATTCAGTTGATACTGGTGTCGATCGTTCGGGCTTCGAGGGGCCTTCAAGGTGGTATACAACCCGCGGGAATGCGCGGGAAGGTGCCGGCGGTTAGTGGCGAAAACCGATTTTTTCAGTTTTCCCCGCTCGGATTCAGTTGAAACTGGTGTCGATCGTTCGGGCTCCGAGGGGCCTTCAAGGTGGTATACAACCCGAAGTTGGAAGGTGAAGGTGCGGGCGGTAAGTGGCGAAAACCGATTTTTTCACTTTTCCCCGCTCGGATTCAGTTGAAACTGGTGTCGATCGTTCGGGCTCCGAGGGGCCTTCAAGGTGGTATACAACCCGCGGGAATGTGCGGGAAGGTGCCGGCGGTAAGTGACGAAAACCTATTTTTTCAGTTTTCCCCGCTCGGATTCAGTTGAAACTGGTGTCGATCGTTCGGGCTCCGAGGGGCCTTCAAGGTGGTATACAACCCGCGGGAATGCGCGGGAAGGTGCGGGCGGTAAGTGGAAAAAACCGATTTTTTCAGTTTTCCCCGCTCAGATTCAGTTGAAACTGGTGTCGATCGTTCGGGCTTCGAGGGGCCTTCAAGGTGGTATACAACCCGCGGGAATGCGCGGGAAGGTGCCGGCGGTTAGTGGCGAAAACCGATTTTTTCAGTTTTCCCCGCTCGGATTCAGTTGAAACTGGTGTCGATCGTTCGGGCTCCGAGGGGCCTTCAAGTTGGTATACAACCCGCGGGAATGCGCGGGAAGGTGCGGGCGGTAAGTGGCGAAAACCGATTTTTTCAGTTTTCCCCGCTCGGATTCAGTTGAAACTGGTGTCGATCGTTCGGGCTCCGAGGGGCCTTCAAGGTGGTATACAACCCGCGGGAATGCGCGGGAAGGTGCGGGCGGTAAGTGGAAAAAACCGATTTTTTCAGTTTTCCCCGCTCGGATTCAGTTGATACTGGTGTCGATCGTTCGGGCTTCGAGGGGCCTTCAAGGTGGTATACAACCCGCGGGAATGCGCGGGAAGGTGCCGGCGGTTAGTGGCGAAAACCGATTTTTTCAGTTTTCCCCGCTCGGATTCAGTTGAAACTGGTGTCGATCGTTCGGGCTCCGAGGGGCCTTCAAGGTGGTATACAACCCGAAGTTGGAAGGTGAAGGTGCGGGCGGTAAGTGGCGAAAACCGATTTTTTCACTTTTCCCCGCTCGGATTCAGTTGAAACTGGTGTCGATCGTTCGGGCTCCGAGGGGCCTTCAAGGTGGTATACAACCCGCGGGAATGTGCGGGAAGGTGCCGGCGGTAAGTGACGAAAACCGATTTTTTCAGTTTTCCCCGCTCGGATTCAGTTGAAACTGGTGTCGATCGTTCGGGCTCCGAGGGGCCTTCAAGGTGGTATACAACCCGCGGGAATGCGCGGGAAGGTGCGGGCGGTAAGTGGAAAAAACCGATTTTTTCAGTTTTCCCCGCTCGGATTCAGTTGAAACTGGTGTCGATCGTTCGGGCTTCGAGGGGCCTTCAAGGTGGTATACAACCCGCGGGAATGCGCGGGAAGGTGCCGGCGGTTAGTGGCGAAAACCGATTTTTTCAGTTTTCCCCGCTCGGATTCAGTTGAAACTGGTGTCGATCGTTCGGGCTCCGAGGGGCCTTCAAGGTGGTATACAACCCGCGGGAATGCGCGGGAAGGTGCGGGCGGTAAGTGGAAAAAACCGATTTTTTCAGTTTTCCCCGCTCGGATTCAGTTGAAACTGGTGTCGATCGTTCGGGCTTCGAGGGGCCTTCAAGGTGGTATACAACCCGCGGGAATGCGCGGGAAGGTGCCGGCGGTTAGTGGCGAAAACCGATTTTTTCAGTTTTCCCCGCTCGGATTCAGTTGAAACTGGTGTCGATCGTTCGGGCTCCGAGGGGCCTTCAAGGTGGTATACAACCCGCGGGAATGCGCGGGAAGGTGCCGGCGGTTAGTGGCGAAAACCGATTTTTTCAGTTTTACCCGCTCGGATTCAGTTGAAACTGGTGTCGATGGCGGTAAGTGGCGAAAACCGATTTTTTCAGTTTTCCCCGCTCGGATTCAGTTGAAACTGGTGTCGATCGTTCGGGCTCCGAGGGGCCTTCAAGGTGGTATACAACCTGCGGGAATGCGCGGGAAGGTGCGGGCGGTAAGTGGCGAAAACCGATTTTTCTGTTTTCTTCGCTCGGATTCAGTTGAAACTGGTGTCGATCGTTGGATCGTTGGTGTCGCTGCGGAGGGGTCAGTTGGTGATGGCCAGAACGTAGGAGGGTGGAAGGAGCCGAGAGTGGTTCTGACCAGATTGGACGTTGATGACGGAATGTCGACTGTCGGTAGTGTCAGGTCGAGACGAGGGTCCGGATCATCATATGGACGGTTGTGGGGAGCGTTGGAGTCAAAGGACTCAGATACTGAAAGTTTTGTGTCGATGGTGTCGGAGAAGTCAAGGACACGGGCACAATACCTGAAGGACAGGCGGAAGAGGCCTCGGAAGCCGATCGATCAGTCGGGGTCTTCTGATGAAGGAGAGCCAGATAGACCGGCGCCAAAAGTGGTTGCCATGAGGAGACGGAAAGGTCTCGGTGAGGCAGAAAGGAAGGAGTTGCCGCTGAGTTCAGAACAGGAGGTGTCTGACAGCGCTGCGGCCGTACTGGCCAGGGCTAGCTCCAGGCTCTCGGACATGTCTCTACCATCCGAGAAAGAGCAGGACGAAGCCATACTTGCGTCTGACCTACAAAATCAGGTGGTGGACAGCCTAGCGGTGATAAGGAAGGTTGCCAGCAGATCGGGCAACCTTAAAGGAACTTTCACCAAGGCCTTTTGACGGATACCGGCCCGAGTGGGGACTCGAGCGGGTTATGTGGGACTCGTGGACCGGCTGAAGGCCAATCCCAATACCCACTAAAACCTCACGATGCTCCTCCTCGACCACCACTGGCCGCGAGACGCGGGGACTATAATCGTCCACGAAACGCGGCGGCGGGAGCCTGCTAGGCACGTCGCGGAGTCAAGGGTGTGTGGGCACCCTCGACGGCCTGCTCGGAGTAGCGCGCGGGAGCAACCTGCGCGCGCCTACTCGGGCCAGGTTGGTAGGCGGCCAGCTTCCCCAGGCTGACCGCCCTCTGGCACATTAGGGCGGAAGGCGGCGATCGTGTGCCGCCCTCCGGCGACCCGGTCTCTTACGGCGGATGGCGACTTCGGCAAAAGCCTCCCTCGTCCGTTCCGCCGACTCCTTCTCGAGCACCACTGCCTCGCAGAAGGATGAGACCGCATCCCACGACGTCTCGCTGCCGGCCATAGCCTTGACCACGGCCGGCAGGGAAAGGTCGTCCCCTATGACGTCGCGCAAAGCGCGACGTTGAGACGCCCATGCTGAGCACACCTCCAACGTGTGCTGGGCCGTCTCGTCCACCACGCCGGATTATTAGCCAGCGAGCAATCATTACCCAAGGACGAATCCTGTAGGCACCAATTACTCGCCGCCCAGGGTGCACCGGTCCGCAACACTGTTCGTCCCCCCCCGAACGACAAGCATTCGAGAAAGGGCCAACAGCGGGTGAACACACGAGGAGGTCATCCGACCAAGCACCCCAACCTAACCTGACTTTTTTTTTTTTTTTTTTTTAACGTGAGGAAATCCTTTTACGGATACCGGCCCGAGTGGGGACTCGAGCGGGTTATGTGGGACTCATGGACCGGATGAAGGCCAATCCCAATACCCACTAAAACCTCACGGTGCTCCTCCTCGACCGCCACTGACCGCGAGACGCGGGGACTAGAATCGTCCACGAAACGCGGCGGCGGGAGCCTGCTAGGCACGTCGCGGAGTCAAGGGTGTGTGGGCACCCTCGACGGCCTGCTCGGAGTAGCGCGCGGGAGCAACCTCTTTCCCCTCCCTCTTTCAGTTTTTCCCGCTCGGATTCAGTTGAAACTGGTGTCGATCGTTCGGGCTCCGAGGGACCTTCAAGGTGGTATACAACCCGCGGGAATGCGCGGGAAGGTGCCGGCGGTAAGTGACGACAGAGTTAGTGTTATGCATTGGAAGCGTGGCCGACGGACATCGACTCACTTTGTGTTTGGCAGTCGGCCGGTGCAGACGACACTGAAACTGTCCCGCGTTCCGTGTTGTGTATCTACCTACTGGGATAGCGGTAGCTGCTTTCTTGTGTATTGATTACGGTGTTGTAATTAATTCGTAATATCACAAATTGTGTTTACTCATGCCAACATTATCTACTAAAGCACACAGTAGACCGGGCACTCAAAACTATGTGCGAGGGAAATCCACCCAACTCCGACATCAGAAGTGCGATCGGTGTTGGCACAGAGAACAATGGAGATAACCACTGGCGTGCTATGTTCGAAGCCCTGTATACACCGAGGCTAATTCAGGGAGGTATATGTGGTTACCCACTTATGATCCTGACAAAGAAGACACGGACGCGAGATCGTGGTGCGCAACGGCTGACTTGTGCTTTTGACAAACTCCCCGAGAGGCAGTCAACTCGAGCTTGCTGTAAGTAAGGCACTGGAAGGTGAAGCATCTTTGTGGCTGTCTCAAACAGCGTACGAGAGTATGACATGCTACCCTCACAAATCACTGGACATTGTGATGTGGGCAAAGAAGAGGTTGCTGTGGCTACTGTACTCTCTCACATCACATCAGTCTGACCCGCGGCTTTAACGTATAGCGTTTACAACACTGAAGTGTTTGAGCGGTGGAAAAATGGCTGGCCATAAGTGAGCGGAATGCAGAAGCAAGCCTATCGATGCGACGGTACGAACACCTGTATCTTCAACGTTGAGTCAAGCGGTGCAGCAGCCGGCAGCGAGGCCTTTAGTGTGCTTCAAGTGTGGCAAACCGGGTCATATCGCCATCTGGTGTACGAGCGAAGGCGGCGGGCCAAGCGATGGCAGCAGGGACGGCGCAGCGCGTGATGAACGGTGAGTGGATGGAGCGGCGTGTGGACGTATGCAGTGTCCAATTTCCAAAGGGTAGGGTACAAGACAAAAGGTGAACTGTTTTGTTTTGTTTACGATTCTGGTGCTAAATTCTCGTTAGTTGAAAGTTTTTCTGTTACATTTAGTGGTCGACGGTTTAGTAATGTTGTTACTATGACCGGTATTAGTCAAACACGAGTATACAGTACCGAACAAATTCTGTGTTTTGTAGTATTAACGATTGCCCTCTTAGGATATTATTGTCGCGAGATTTTAAATCAGGGTTGTACAGTAAACATAACTGACTGACATTTTGTTTGACGGGAATCTTTATGTAAATTCAGTGAATAACGATAGTGTGAGTGAGTTGACTTTGACTGATATCTCAGCTGATATTACTGGTAGTGACCGGTGGTAGTGACCGGGTTGGTTCGAATCGCACAGTACAGCGGCGTCCATATAGGATGTCGCCGGACGAACGTAGCGTTATACGCAACAGAGTAAAGGAAGGTTTACACGTGAATATCATTAGGTCGAGCTGTCCTCCTTTTGAAAGTCCGGCTTTATTAGTAAAGAAGTATGACGGTTCAGACCGTATCTGTATTGACTATAGTGAGCTTAACAATAATACCAACCCTGACAGTTATCCGCTTCCATTAATTACTGACCAAACTTCACGTTTTCAGGGTGCTAATTATTTTTTGAAACTCTATAGCGCAAGCGGTTTTCATTTGATCACAGTAAACGAAAATTCTGTAGACAGTACTGCTTTCATAACAGCTGAAGGGCAGTTTGAATTCTTGACTGTGCCTTTTGGTCTGAAGAATTCAATTTCGATTTTTCAGAAGACAATTGTGATCGTGTTGGGTGATTTGGTTCGTGATTGCGTGGTGGTGTATTTTGAGGACATTTTGACATTGACATTGTCTCAACCGATTTAGCGGTCCAGTATGGGAGGACTTAATGCAGTGTTGGAAGCTGTGACAAGGGCTGGTTTCTCTTTGAACCTAGTGAAGTGTTCCTTTTGAAGTGGAGGCTAGTCAGGCCTCTATCGCCTCCAGAGACTGTGATTAAGTAGTAGCAGTTCGTCGGATTAGCTTCCTATTTCCGTCAGTTTTGAATCTGTTGTTCGTCTCGAGGCTGAGGGGACTATTGAACAGCATTTTGACTTTTGCTGGTTTCCGGTCATGGTGTGCTGGAGGATTTGTGGATGTCTGCGTTACTTGTAGGGTCGCGAAATCTCACTCAGGAAGAGTTCAAACTGGCCTGCATCAAATCCCTAAGGTAATGATGCCGTGAAATACGGTTCGTGTAGACGTGGCGAATAGGCTCAGCGGTGAAACGATAAGGAGTACATTTTCATTCTGACAGACGCGTTCGCGAAGTGTGTTCTTTTGTTTCGTGCGGCAGGCATTGACTCTTGGAGTGTTCACGAGGTGACTTGTGGCTTTGTTTGGGGCTCCAACTCGCATCATAGCTGACCAGGGAAGATTGTTTTACTGGTGGTAGGTTTCACTAGTAGACTTAGGTTGGCATCTTACGGCGGCGGGCTTACCCAGTGCTAACAGGCAGGTAAAGCGCGTCAGAAGTGTGTTAAAGTCCATGTCGACAACGTTTGAGACTAGCGGTGGTAATAAGTTGTGGCAAGAATCTGTAGGAGGGTACAACTCGAGATAAATTGTACGATGAACCGGTAGATTTTAATTCATAAAATAACGATACCGTTATCATTGATGTGTATCGGTGGTGTGTATCATTGATGTGTCATTGATGTGTATCATTGGTGTGTGTCATTGATTTGTCGTTAATGTGTGTCAATGGTGTGTATCTGTGGTGTGTATCTTTGATGTGTATCATTGGTATGTATCATTGATTTATATCATTTATGTGTAGTAGTGAGGTATAGACTGTCGTTGACATTGACGAAATTCATTAAGTAGCATCAGACATTATTACGAAGTGTGCGGAATATGGTAGGTCCCGTTTTGATATGACAAAAACGAAAGTAAGTAAGTTTTCTGTTGGCGTATTGTTAATATTGTAAAGTTAATAAGTGTAAAAATTCGATTCAAAATTTAAAGGTTCATTTAAGGTTGTCAGTTTTGGTTCTGTAAATTGTAAACGTCTTGTAACGTACAAATTTCAGCAGTCGGCCGGTGCAGACGACACTGAAACTGTCCCGCGTTCCGTGTTGTGTATCTACCTACTGGGATAGCGGTAGCTGCTTTCTTGTGTATTGATTACGGTGTTGTAATTAATTCGTAATATCACAAATTGTGTTTACTCATGCCAACATTATCTACTAAAGCACACAGTAGACCGGGCACTCAAAACTATGTGCGAGGGAAATCCACCCAACTCCGACATCAGAAGTGCGATCGGTGTTGGCACAGAGAACAATGGAGATAACCACTGGCGTGCTATGTTCGAAGCCCTGTATACACCGAGGCTAATTCAGGGAGGTATATGTGGTTACCCACTTATGATCCTGACAAAGAAGACACGGACGCGAGATCGTGGTGCGCAACGGCTGACTTGTGCTTTTGACAAACTCCCCGAGAGGCAGTCAACTCGAGCTTGCTGTAAGTAAGGCACTGGAAGGTGAAGCATCTTTGTGGCTGTCTCAAACAGCGTACGAGAGTATGACATGCTACCCTCACAAATCACTGGACATTGTGATGTGGGCAAAGAAGAGGTTGCTGTGGCTACTGTACTCTCTCACATCACATCAGTCTGACCCGCGGCTTTAACGTATAGCGTTTACAACACTGAAGTGTTTGAGCGGTGGAAAAATGGCTGGCCATAAGTGAGCGGAATGCAGAAGCAAGCCTATCGATGCGACGGTACGAACACCTGTATCTTCAACGTTGAGTCAAGCGGTGCAGCAGCCGGCAGCGAGGCCTTTAGTGTGCTTCAAGTGTGGCAAACCGGGTCATATCGCCATCTGGTGTACGAGCGAAGGCGGCGGGCCAAGCGATGGCAGCAGGGACGGCGCAGCGCGTGATGAACGGTGAGTGGATGGAGCGGCGTGTGGACGTATGCAGTGTCCAATTTCCAAAGGGTAGGGTACAAGACAAAAGGTGAACTGTTTTGTTTTGTTTACGATTCTGGTGCTAAATTCTCGTTAGTTGAAAGTTTTTCTGTTACATTTAGTGGTCGACGGTTTAGTAATGTTGTTACTATGACCGGTATTAGTCAAACACGAGTATACAGTACCGAACAAATTCTGTGTTTTGTAGTATTAACGATTGCCCTCTTAGGATATTATTGTCGCGAGATTTTAAATCAGGGTTGTACAGTAAACATAACTGACTGACATTTTGTTTGACGGGAATCTTTATGTAAATTCAGTGAATAACGATAGTGTGAGTGAGTTGACTTTGACTGATATCTCAGCTGATATTACTGGTAGTGACCGGTGGTAGTGACCGGGTTGGTTCGAATCGCACAGTACAGCGGCGTCCATATAGGATGTCGCCGGACGAACGTAGCGTTATACGCAACAGAGTAAAGGAAGGTTTACACGTGAATATCATTAGGTCGAGCTGTCCTCCTTTTGAAAGTCCGGCTTTATTAGTAAAGAAGTATGACGGTTCAGACCGTATCTGTAATAATAATAATAATAATATAATACTTTATTGCACAAATAAGAAGAAAAAAAAAAAAAAAAATACAAATCATTAGAAACACGATTAACAAGTGTGCAATGGCGGCCTTATCACTAAAAGCGATTTCTTACAGGCAACCAAAGAAAAACGGAAGGATTAAATTTAGAAAAGAAGGCAGAAAGGTGCAAAAAGTACATTAAATATATAAAAACCAATATTCAGAGAACACAAAATAGTTTAATACATACATTTATACATACATATCTACATATATACATACATATCTACACAAATGCCTACATACATACATATATACATACATACAACAATTAAAGATAAATACATATATAATTATAATATTGTCGTTTTATGAATTGAGTTGGAGATAGTAAAGTTTAAGACGTCGTTTAAAAATCCCAATTGACTGGGACCGTCTTACTTCCAGCGGCAACTTATTCCATAGCTTTACTGTATTGACTATAGTGAGCTTAACAATAATACCAACCCTGACAGTTATCCGCTTCCATTAATTACTGATCAAACTTCACGTTTTCAGGGTGCTAATTATTTTTTGAAACTCTATAGCGCAAGCGGTTTTCATTTGATCACAGTAAACGAAAATTCTGTAGACAGTACTGCTTTCATAACAGCTGAAGGGCAGTTTGAATTCTTGACTGTGCCTTTTGGTCTGAAGAATTCAATTTCGATTTTTCAGAAGACAATTGTGATCGTGTTGGGTGATTTGGTTCGTGATTGCGTGGTGGTGTATTTTGAGGACATTTTGACATTGACATTGTCTCAACCGATTTAGCGGTCCAGTATGGGAGGACTTAATGCAGTGTTGGAAGCTGTGACAAGGGCTGGTTTCTCTTTGAACCTAGTGAAGTGTTCCTTTTGAAGTGGAGGCTAGTCAGGTCTCTATCGCCTCCAGAGACTGTGATTAAGTAGTAGCAGTTCGTCGGATTAGCTTCCTATTTCCGTCAGTTTTGAATCTGTTATTCGTCTCGAGGCTGAGGGGACTATTGAACAGCATTTTGACTTTTGCTGGTTTCCGGTCATGGTGTGCTGGAGGATTTGTGGATGTCTGCGTTACTTGTAGGGTCGCGAAATCTCACTCAGGAAGAGTTCAAACTGGCCTGCATCAAATCCCTAAGGTAATGATGCCGTGAAATACGGTTCGTGTAGACGTGGCGAATAGGCTCAGCGGTGAAACGATAAGGAGTACATTTTCATTCTGACAGACGCGTTCGCGAAGTGTGTTCTTTTGTTTCGTGCGGCAGGCATTGACTCTTGGAGTGTTCACGAGGTGACTTGTGGCTTTGTTTGGGGCTCCAACTCGCATCATAGCTGACCAGGGAAGATTGTTTTACTGGTGGTAGTTTTCACTAGTAGACTTAGGTTGGCATCTTACGGCGGCGGGCTTACCCAGTGCTAACAGGCAGGTAAAGCGCGTCAGAAGTGTGTTAAAGTCCATGTCGACAACGTTTGAGACTAGCGGTGGTAATAAGTTGTGGCAAGAATCTGTAGGAGGGTACAACTCGAGATAAATTGTACGATGAACCGGTAGATTTTAATTCATAAAATAACGATACCGTTATCATTGATGTGTATCGGTGGTGTGTATCATTGATGTGTCATTGATGTGTATCATTGGTGTGTGTCATTGATTTGTCGTTAATGTGTGTCAATGGTGTGTATCTGTGGTGTGTATCTTTGATGTGTATCATTGGTATGTATCATTGATTTATATCATTCACGTTTCGTGATCGACACCAGTTTCAACTGAATCCGAGCGGGGAAAACTGAAAAAATCGGTTTTCGCCACTAACCGCCGGCACCTTCCCGCGCATTCCCGCGGGTTGTATACCACCTTGAAGGCCCCTCGGAGCCCGAACGATCAACACCAGTTTCAACTGAATCCGAGCGGGGAAAACTGAAAAAATAGGTTTTCGTCACTTACCGCCGGCACCTTCCCGCACATTCCGGCGGGTTGTATACCACCTTGAAGGCCCCTCGGAGCCCGAACGATCGACACCAGTTTCAACTGAATCCGAGCGGAGAAAAGTGAAAAAATCGGTTTTCGCCACTTACCGCCCGCACCTTCACCTTCCAACTTCGGGTTGTATACCACCTTGAAGGCCCCTCGGAGCCCGAACGATCGACACCAGTTTCAACTGAATCCGAGCGGGGAAAACTGAAAAAATCGGTTTTCGCCACTAACCGCCCGCACCTTCCCGCGCATTCCCGCGGGTTGTATACCACCTTGAAGGCCCCTCGGAGCCCGAACGATCGACACCAGTTTCAACTGAATCCGAGCGGGGAAAACTGAAAAAATCGGTTTTCGCCACTAACCGCCGGCACCTTCCCGCGCATTCCCGCGGGTTGTATACCACCTTGAAGGCCCCTCGAAGCCCGAACGATCGACACCAGTTTCAACTGAATCCGAGCGGGGAAAACTGAAAAAATCGGTTTTTTCCACTTACCGCCCGCACCTTCCCGCGCATTCCCTCGGGTTGTATACCACCTTGAAGGCCTCTCGGAGCCCGAACGATCGACACCAGTTTCAACTGAATCCGAGCGGGGAAAACTGAAAAAATCGGTTTTCGCCACTTACCGCCATCGACACCAGTTTCAACTGAATCCGAGCGGGGAAAACTAAAAAAATCGGTTTACGCCACTTACCGCCCGCACCTTCCCGCGCATTCCCGCGGGTTGTATACCACCTTGAAGGCCCCTCGGAGCCCGAACGATCGACACCAGTTTCAACTGAATCCGAGCGGGGAAAACTGAAAAAATCGGTTTTCGCCACTTACCGCCCGCACCTTCCCGCGCATTCCCGCGGGTTGTATACCACCTTGAAGGCCCCTCGGAGCCCGAACGATCGACACCAGTTTCAACTGAATCCGAGCGGGGAAAACTGAAAAAATCGGTTTTTTCCACTTACCGCCCGCACCTTCCCGCGCATTCCCTCGGGTTGTATACCACCTTGAAGGCCTCTCGGAGCCCGAACGATCGACACCAGTTTCAACTGAATCCGAGCGGGGAAAACTGAAAAAATCGGTTTTCGCCACTTACCGCCCGCACCTTCCCGCGCATTCCCGCGGGTTGTATACCACCTTGAAGGCCCCTCGGAGCCCGAACGATCGACACCAGTTTCAACTGAATCCGAGAGGGGAAAACTGAAAAAATCGGTTTTCGCCACTTACCGCCATCGACACCAGTTTCAACTGAATCCGAGCGGGGAAAACTGAAAAAATCGGTTTTCGCCACTAACCGCCGGCACCTTCCCGCGCATTCCCGCGGGTTGTATACCACCTTGAAGGCCCCTCGAAGCCCGAACGATCGACACCAGTTTCAACTGAATCCGAGCGGGGAAAACTGAAAAAATCGGTTTTCGCCACTAACCGCCGGCACCTTCCCGCGCATTCCCTCGGGTTGTATACCACCTTGAAGGCCTCTCGGAGCCCGAACGATCGACACCAGTTTCAACTGAATCCGAGCGGGGAAAACTGAAAAAATCGGTTTTCGCCACTTACCGCCCGCACCTTCCCGCGCATTCCCGCGGGTTGTATACCACCTTGAAGGCCCCTCGGAGCCCGAACGATCGACACCAGTATCAACTGAATCCGAGCGGGGAAAACTGAAAAAATCGGTTTTTTCCACTTACCGCCCGCACCTTCCCGCGCATTCCCGCGGGTTGTATACCACCTTGAAGGCCCCTCGGAGCCCGAACGATCGACACCAGTTTCAACTGAATCCGAGAGGGGAAAACTGAAAAAATCGGTTTTCGCCACTTACCGCCATCGACACCAGTTTCAACTGAATCCGAGCGGGGAAAACTGAAAAAATCGGTTTTCGCCACTAACCGCCGGCACCTTCCCGCGCATTCCCGCGGGTTGTATACCACCTTGAAGGCCCCTCGAAGCCCGAACGATCGACACCAGTTTCAACTGAATCCGAGCGGGGAAAACTGAAAAAATCGGTTTTCGCCACTAACCGCCGGCACCTTCCCGCGCATTCCCTCGGGTTGTATACCACCTTGAAGGCCTCTCGGAGCCCGAACGATCGACACCAGTTTCAACTGAATCCGAGCGGGGAAAACTGAAAAAATCGGTTTTCGCCACTTACCGCCCGCACCTTCCCGCGCATTCCCGCGGGTTGTATACCACCTTGAAGGCCCCTCGGAGCCCGAACGATCGACACCAGTATCAACTGAATCCGAGCGGGGAAAACTGAAAAAATCGGTTTTTTCCACTTACCGCCCGCACCTTCCCGCGCATTCCCGCGGGTTGTATACCACCTTGAAGGCCCCTCGGAGCCCGAACGATCGACACCAGTTTCAACTGAATCCGAGCGGGTAAAACTGAAAAAATCGGTTTTCGCCACTTACCGCCATCGACACCAGTTTCAACTGAATCCGAGCGGGGAAAACTGAAAAAATCGGTTTTCGCCACTTACTGCCGGCACCTTCCCGCGCATTCCCGCGGGTTGTATACCATCTTGAAGGCCCCTCGGAGCCCGAACGATCGACACCAGTTTCAACTGAATCCGAGCGGGGAAAACTGAAAAAATCGGTTTTCGCCACTAACCGCCGGCACCTTCCCGCGCATTCCCGCGGGTTGTATACCACCTTGAAGGCCCCTCGAAGCCCGAACGATCGACACCAGTTTCAACTGAATTTAACTGAATTGAATAGCTGAGGCACGAGCAGCTAGGTGATCGCAAGCCATCACAGTTTCTGCGATACATGCAAGATCTTGCGGGTTCATCTGTCCCCAAGGATTTTTTAAAAACATTATGGTCGAGTAGGTTACCACAAAACATTCAAACGGTTATAGCTTCACAGCCTGATCTGCCTATCGAAAAATTAGCTGACCTGGCAGACAAAGTGCATGAGATAGCACCCTCATCACCACAGGTCGCAAGCACATCTGCGATGGCCACACCCCCTGCATCCTCCATGTTGGAAGAAATGGCCAAGCAGATCCAACTCCTGACCAAGCAGGTATCGGAACTCTCGACCCACGTACGTCACAACTCGGTCTCATCAAAATTTAAAGAGCGTTCCCGGAGCCATTCCAGACATCGCAGGAAGTCGACTACCCAGCAAAAATGTTGGTACCATTTTAAATTTGGTTCAAATGCTAAAAAATGTGTGCAGCCATGTAGTTACGGAGAGTCGGAAAACTCTCTGGGCAGCCGGAAGTAGCGGCCAACGTCTGCCCTTTACCTACAGGCCGTCTTTTCATTACCGACCGTATTTCAAAAATGCTTTTCCTCATTGATACTGGCTCGGATCTCTGCGTTTTTCCACGGTTGGCTACCAAGGCGCCCTGTACCAAGACAAAGTATGAACTTATGGCGGCGAACGGTACAGTCATTCATACTTACGGTCCTACATTATTGCACTTAGACCTAGGACTGAAACGTACTTTCACCTGGAAATTTACCATCGCTGATGTTTCAAAGCCCATTATCGGCGTAGATTTTTTGATATTTTACAATCTTCTTGTAGATTGCAGATGTCAGCGACTCGTCGATGGAAATACCACTCTGTCAGTGCAAGCAATAAAAGAAAATATCTCCGATGACCTTGCGTCAGTCAAAGCCATTTCGGGAGAATCAAAATACCATCAGCTGCTTCATGAGTTTCCAGAGGTAACGAGACCATCAGGTACGTCTTCCTTACCTAAGCATAATACCGTGCATTACATCAAAACCATTCCCGGACCACCGGTTACCAGTAGACCTCGTCGTTTAGACCCAGTTAGACTGAAAGCAGCCAAAAAAGAATTTGACGATATGCTGTCACAGGGAACTGCCCGCTCCTCTAACAGTTCGTGGTCGTCCGCTCTGCACTTAGTTAAGAAGAAGGACGACGGATGGAGACCATGTGGTGATTATAGGGCACTCAATGCTCGCACAGTACCTGACAGGTATCCGATACGCCATATCCAGGATTTTTCCTACCAACTCTCTGGTTGTACAGTATTTTCAACTATCGATCTAGTCAAGGCGTACAATCAAATACCAGTACACGTCAATGATATCCACAAAACAGCCATTATAACTCCTTTTGGACTTTTCGAGTTCCCGTACATGACCTACGGACTGCGCAATGTAGCACAAACCTTTCAGAGGTTCATGGACGAAGTGCTACGTGATTTTGATGACTTTTGTTTTGGTTACTTAGACAACATTTTGGTATTTTCCAGTTCTGAAGAACAACATCAGCGCCACATCAGACTACTCTTCACCAGGCTCAAAGAGTATGGTGTTTTGATAAACACATCCAAGTGGGTCTTCGGGCAGCGACAGGTAAAATTTCTTGGTTACCTAGTGTCAGGTTCTGGGACTCAACCTTTAGAGACGAACGTAAAGAGCATAGAGGAGTGCAGTGTGCCGAAAACTGCTAAGGAATTACGACGTTTCCTCGGTATGTTCAATTTTTATCGGCGTTTTATTCCCGATGCCGCAAATATCCAAGCACCATTAGATGCTGCGCTTCTATCACTATGCCGATCACTATGACGCCGGAGATGATGGAAGCCTTTCAAAAATGTAAGACTTGTTTATCTCAAGCCACATTACTGGCTCACCCAGATCCTTCTGCAGAGCTAGCTATTGCCACTGATGCTTCTGATGTCGGAATTGGAGCAGTTCTTCAACAACGTGTTAATAACGTATGGCAACCTCTTGGTTTCTTTTCTAAAAAATTAACATCTGCGCAGAAGAAGTATAGTCCTTACGACAGAGAACTGTTAGCCATTTATGAAGCCATTAAATATTTTCGACACATGGTTGAGGCTCGAAACTTCGTGATTCACACGGATCATAAACCTCTCACATATGCATTCAACATTAACAGGGAGAAATGCTCACCGCGCCAATATCGGTACTATGATTATATTTCTCAGTTCACAACTATTATTCAATACTTACCAGGACGTTTGAACGTAGTGGCTGATACTCTGTCACGACTGGAAGAGGTGAGTCGATCTATCGATTACCAGGCTCTAGCACTTGCTCAAGATACTGATCCTGAACTGCTAGGTCTGCTTCAAAAAGGCTCATCGTTAAAACTGGTTAAGGTAGATTTACCACACTGTAACCAGAAGTTATACTGTGACGTATCAATGTCTTCTCCGCGCCCGTTCATTACTGAGAAGTTTCGCCGACAAGTTTTTGAAACTTCACACAGCTTGAGCCATCCTGGTAGGACAGCTACAGTGCGGCTGGTTACACAGAGATTCGTATGGCCAGGGATTCGCAAAGACTGTAGAGAGTGGACACGAGAGTGTGTACTTTGTCAAAAGAGCAAAGTTCACCGTCATACCCTTGCTCCCTTATCCTCAATTCCAACTCCTACATCGAGGTTTGCACACATCCACCTCGACATCGTCGGACCTTTAACTATTTCGTCTGATTTCAGATATTGCCTTACTGTCATCGACCGTTTCACACGATGGCCTGAGGCATTCCCACTTAAGGACATCACAGCTGATTCCTGTGCTGCCGCTCTTCTCTCTGGTTGGATAGCAAGATTTGGTTGCCCTCTTCGAATTACAACCGATAGGGGTCGGCAATTCGAGTCGCATCTCTTCAAGGCACTATCAGCCATGGTTGGTGCACATCACTTTACGACTACTTCGTATCATCCAGCTTCCAACGGCTTGATCGAGAGACTCCATCGTCAGCTGAAGGCAGCTATCATGTGCCATCCCTCTTCGACCTGGACGGAAGCACTTCCCTTAGTGCTGCTGGGCATCCGTAGCGCTTGGAAGGATGATATTCAGGCTTCAGCGGCTGAGCTGGTCTACGGGGAGCCCCTTCGACTTCCAGGGCAATTTCTTGCACCCTCGGAGGATTACAGGACAGCAGATATCACAAATCTGGTCACTCGTCTTCGTGCTGGTATGGCACGACTCTCACCGAAGCCCACGTCATGGCATAGGACAGGTCCTTTTTATATGCCAGCTGACCTTGCAGAGACAACACATGTTTTTTTACGGCAGGACCACGTCCGCAAACCACTGGAACCACCTTATGCAGGCCCATACAAGGTTCTCAAGAGGACTCCTAAATATTTCAAAATAGACATATGTGGTAAGCCTAATAACGTTAGTGTGGACAGGATCAAGCCCGCATATTAACATATGCGGGCTTGATCCGAGAGAGGCCGTTCCTGCATCAAAGAGGATAATAACAGCACCAAAGGCTATCTCTCAATCTGACGTGGAGCAGACACTTGAGAAGCGGACAAGAAGCGGAAGAAGAGTCAAGTTTCCAGACTACTATCGCCCTTAACCAGGTCTCTCGGGGGGAGTACTGTAGGGAACATTACTTATTCAAAATTAATATTATTACATTTACTAGAATCATCCGCACGCAGCGCATTGGAACAATTCAAACCTGTTCCGAGTTTTTTTGCTATGCGTGTTTGCTGCTAGCCAGCATCGCCACGTTTAAAGAGTCGGCTAGAATCGCTTGCGACATTCACTTGTGTATCCATTGCTCTCTTAGCTTGCATTCAATTCTCAACCTTAACTTCTTGCTATTACGTGCTAGTTTAGCTTGTATTTTCTATTGGTATTTATTTAAATTTCTTTATTTCCTTCTGTGATTATTTTCTCTTCACGTATCTGTGAGTTAAATAAATTTGGACAATTTCTCCACAAAATTTGGATTTTTAATTTTACTCATTTAGTGTAAAATAAATAAGATCATATTAAATAGTGGTATCACATCTCAACCGCTATAAATTTGATTCATATATTTTTCATTCAATCTAATGAAAATTTAAATAATTTTCGACTTTTAGATGTTGATAATCGAATTATTTTACCTATAAATAATCAAATTCGTATTTTAGTTACAGCTACAGATGTAATTCACTCTTGAACAATTCCATCATTAGGAGTAAAAATTGACGCTAATCCAGGACGATTAAATCAAACTAGATTTTTTATTAATCGTCCTGGAATTTATTATGGTCAATGTTCTGAAATTTGTGGGGCAAATCATAGTTTTGTACCTATTGTTATTGAAAGAATCCCTATAAAAAACTTTATTAATTGAATTAATAATTATTCATTAGATGACTGAAAGCAAGTACTGGTCTCTTAAACCATTTTATAGTGAATTAGCATTTACTTCTAATGATAAAGAATTAGTTAATAAATAACATAAATATGTCAAATTTAAATTATTACTTTTTGTAATATTCTTTTATTCCTCAAATAATACCTATCAATTGAATAATTTCATAAAAAATAATATTTTTTATTTCTATTTTTATTAGTTTAATAATTATAAATTATTTTATTTTTAATTATAAAAATAATTTTAATTTAAAAAAAAATAAGAAAAATAATTTCAAAAAATTTTTTTGAAAATGATAAATAATCTTTTTTCAATTTTTGATCCTTCAACAAATTTATTTAATTTCCCATTTAATTGAATTAGAACATTTATTGGATTATTATTTATTCCTTTATCTTTCTGATTTTTTCCTAATCGTCATTATTTATTATGAAATTTTATTTCTAATAAACTTCATAATGAATTTAAAACTTTATTAGGACCAAATAGAATTAATGGATCAACTTTTATTTTTATTTCATTATTCTTTTTTATTTTATTTAATATTTTTTTAGGTTTATTCCCATATATTTTTACTAGAACAAGTCATCTTAATATATCCCTTTCATTATCTTTAACATTATGATTAAGATTTATAATTTATGGATGATTAAATAATACACAACATATATTTATTCATATAATTCCTCAGGGAACACCAACTATTTTAATACCTTTTATAGTACTAATTGAAACTATTAGTAATATTATTCGACCTGGAACTTTAGCAGTTCGATTAACAGCTAATATAATTGCAGGTCATTTACTTTTAACTTTATTAAGTAATACAGGTATTAATATACTTAATTATTTATTAATTATTTTAATTATTGTTCAAATTTTATTATTAATTCTTGAATTGCCGTAGCAATTATTCAATCTTATGTAATTTCTATTTTAAGAACTCTTTATTCTAGAGAAGTAAATTAATGTCTAATCATAATCATCCCTATCACTTAGTTGACTATAGACCTTGACCCTTAACAGGAGCTATTGGAGTAATAACCTTAGTAACTGGTTTAGTAAAATGATTTCATAATTTTAATATAAACTTATTATTTATTGGATATATTATCGTATTATTAACTATATTTCAATGATGACGAGATATTTGTCGAGAAAGAACATTCCAAGGAAAACATACTATTATAGTATCAAAAGGTTTACGGTGAGGAATAATTTTATTTATTATTTCTGAAATTTTTTTCTTCATTTCTTTTTTCTGAGCATTTTTACGCATTTCAGCGGTGAGGAATCATTTTAGAATAGAATAGAATAGAATATACTTTATTGCACACATAAAAGAAATATATAGAAAGAACAACACAAATAAAATTTAAAGAAAAACACGTATGCAAAGGCGGTCTTATTGCTTTAAGCAATCTCCACCAGACAACCTTTGAAACATTACGGATAAAATGTAATGAGGAGAAAGGGGATAACGTCTCAGTGCAAATTTTATGAAATATAATTAAATATTATATATAATGTGAATGTTATTTTATAGTAGTAATTAAAACACACTGAGTTTCTCGTTAAAGAAACGACATTTAATGTCTATTACTTCTAACAAATTTTTATGTTACACGTGTTCAGCAAAATTAATTAAAAAGATCTATGTTGACAGTTTTGTATAGCTTAACTATTTGTACAGATTATCTTTTTCAAACCATAGACGTAGTTACGTCTATGGCCAGGAATTAAAAATTAAAGAGAATTACATGTAATTGTCTTTACATCTCCCTCCCAAAGTAGGTTCCTCAAGCAGAGGCATTGGAGTAATTTTTGAAATGTGGAAAAAATTTGATTCAGATTTTTTATGACCAGTATTTATCTTGAAAATTGAGTTTGATATTTTTTCCATGATTTGATAGGGACCGCTTCGCAATTCATCAAGTTTCCTTCTATTTAATTTATTTCCATTGTCCACAAAAACAATGTCACCAACTTTTAAATCTATATGTTTTCTATTTTTATCATAAATCACTTTGTTATAATTATGAGACTTGATTGTATTTTCCAGAGCTTTTTCTCTATCTTTAGTAAGATCATATTCTGTCTTTTTTAGTTTAAGTTCATTTGGCAAAATAGTGACATCTGTGCCATTTAACAAATATTTTGGAGGAAATCCTGTGACAGAGTGTATAGTTTCATTATAGTTTCTAACACAATGATGTGCTATAGTTGTCCATGCTATTTTTGTATTATTTTCGTTAATCTTGCATCTGATTCTATTAACTAACGTTTGATTCAGTCTTTCATTTAAGCCATTTGAGAAGGGCGAGTTCACAGCTGTAAAAATTATGGGAATATTTTTGTCATCTAAAAATTTTTTAAATTCTTTTGAATTGATTCCGGGGTATTGATCTGAAAGAATTACGCCAATGTGGTCAGGTTCTGCACAGCTTTTTACTAGTCTAATGAAATCATTTGCATTTTGAGTACTTGATGTTAAAATATATGCATATCTTGTAAAATGATCTGATAGTAGATGTAAGTATTTCTTTGTGGACCTAGAACCCCCAAAGCCACCAATAGTATCAATAGAACATATCTCAAAGGGTTTTGTGGCAGGACCTAAGTGAGACATCAAACCATATTTATTTAGTCCTCTTGATTTGTTCTTTATACACATTATACAAGTTTCACATATCCTTTTTATGTTTTTGGTCATGTTTTTTGATGTATATAGTGAACTGATCATTTTGTGCATTTGATTGATTCCTATATGACCTAGGTTTGTATGTACATTTTTCATCAATTCTATACTAAATTTCTCTGATATAATAATTTTTTCCTTTTTTTTTACTTTTTTATAATAAACATTGTTTTTAGTAATTAACTTATTTTTCCTACACTGTATTTCTTTATTATTTACCTGATCATTTAAGATATCTTCTATTTTTATTATGTTGACTATTTTTAATTGTTCATCCTTATTTTCATTTGGTTCCAGGACTGGGTTCCTGCTTAAGCGATCAGCTTCGAGGTTGTATTTTCCTGGAGCATATTTAACCTGAAAATCATATTGGGATAGATAAAATGTCAGATCCCCTAATTCTTCGTCCGTTCTCGACTTAATATTCATATTTTCTAATGGTTTATGGTCTGAGAATACAATAAATTTCCTACCTATCAAAAGATGCTGCCAATATTTTACGCATTCTTTAATTGCTAGACATTCCAGATATATAGCTTTCTTTCTTTTTTGAACATCACTCAATTTTTTCGAGAAATATGCCACTGGTTTCACAAGATTGTCTTCTTGAGGCTGCTTTAGAACTGCACCCACTCCTAGTATACTGGCATCAGTGTATATGTAAATAGGTAAATTTGGATTAAAAATAGTTAATATAGGTTGAGAGCACAATATTTGTTTCATTTCATTAAATGCTTCTTCACAGTTTTTTGTCCAATTAAAGGATTGCCCTTTTCTTAACAAGTTATGTAATGGTTCCAGTTTAACCGCTATATTAGGGACATACTTATGATAAAAGTTTATTTTCCCCAAAAACTGTCTAACGTTTTTTGGGGTTTTTGGAGTAGGGAAGTTTTTTATTGATATTAAGTTGTCTTTCAAAGGCCTTACTGAATTGTTCTGTATAATGTGGCCCAGATATTTAACTGAATCAGCTGCAAATGTACACTTGGAAAATTTTAATCTTAACCCTTCAATTTTTATTGCTTCAAATAACTGTTTTAAGTGTCTAATATGATCTGAAAAGGATTTTGAAAACAGTAAAATATCATCAATATAGCATACTGTGAACTCACCAAGCTTATGTTTCCGGATTATGTTACACATTATTCTCTGGAATATTGCCGGAGATGTTTTTAGACCAAATGGCAAACAAGTCCATTGGTAATGACCTTCTTGTGTGACGAATGCTGTTTTATGCCTATCTGAAACACGAAGAGGAATTGACCAAAATGCAGAGTTTAGATCCAGTGTAGAAAAAAAAATACAATCTCTTGTTTTAACTAATAGGTCCTCAATAAGTGGGAATGGCTGTGATTGTGGAACTACAATTTTATTTAAATCTCGAAAATCTATGCATAACCTTGATTTTTTATTTTCCTCTTTCTTATAAGCCTGTGTAACTGGGGCAGCAAACGGACTATATGATTCTTCTATCATATTTTTTTCCAATAACTTTGTAATCTGATTTTCTATCTCTTTCTTATCTTCAATTGTACAACGATATGGCCTTCTACTGCAATATTTGTCTATTAATAGATCAATATGTGCTTCATACTCCGTTACTTTTCCAATGTCATACTTATCCTTTGCAAACACAGATTTATGGTTCAATATTAAATCATTTATCATTGCCTGTTTTTGGAAATCGAGATGGTTAATAAAAATTTTGAAGTTCTCTTCACAGAAATTTTCATTGAAATTTATTGAATTATCCAATTTAATTTCATTTGGAATTGTAGTATATGATTCCTTAGAATCTACTTCTCTTCCCTGTAAAGGGATTTTCTGATAAACTTCCAAGTTCGGAACAAGCTCCGGTCCCAATCACCTTAGTCTCCGACATCAGAAGTGGGATGAACCTCACTCTCACGTGAAGTAAGTAATGTTTCGACACTTTCAATAGTCTACCGTTCTGTGAGTGTGTAAATACGTAGTTACGTCGCGTGAGTGTAGTAAATAATTTCGTTAGTCTGTTCGTTTCGTTAGTTACGTTAATTTCTTTAGTTTGAGATTCTTAAAGTATCGACGCCCCGTCTAATACGCACCGTATTAAATGAAAAATGTAAAAAAATATTTCAAATTTTAAAAAATTATGTCGGTAGGTCACTAATTTTATAGAAGGTTTACAATGAAATCATTATGAACGTAATTCATTTTAAAAAAGGTGAAATACAGTTGTTTCCATAATTATGGCGCAGCATATAACAGTGTAAATTAAAGAAACGGAAGTTATTTGGTAATTTAATTTTAAAAAAGTGACATATTTGAAAGTGACATATTAGGTAAAGATTGTTTAAAGAAAGTAAAGAGGTTAGTTAATTCTTTTAAAGTGATTATAAAGTTAGATGTAATTGTTAAGAGAAATAAAATAGTTAGTGAACGTACCGTATATTTCAAATTGTATTAAAAGAAAAGTAATGGCTCCGAATATTGTAAAGGTTAGTGTCGCTTAATATTTAAGTTCAACTAGGGTTTTTCATCCGCTTCATTCTTTGGTTGTTCGATGGGTTAGTTGGTCGAAGGGATAGTGTTGTCCGGGCCATGCAGCTGATAGCGGCTGGTCGAAAGGACACATTCATCAACTTCATTTTTAGGTTGATCGAAGGGTTAGTTGGTCGTAGCGTCGTAGGGTCGAAAGTTTGAAGGGTCATGCACGTGTGGCTGGTCGAAGAGACACATTCATCCGGTTCATCCTTAGGTTGTGTCGAAGGTTTAGTTAGTCGAATTGGTCGAAAGGACTCGCCCGTCCTGTTCAATTTGATAGTGTTAGGTTAATGTGTCAGGATTGGACGAGCGGAATAAAGTAGTAGTGATCTCAGTAGGAGTGGTATGGTTGGATTATTATTCTTAGGCAGGCTAAATCGAGCACTATTGAAGGCAAAAGCGCTCGAGGACGCGCGCATGTCAGGATTGGCCGTATCAGGGAAGCAGATTATTTAAGTTGCCAGTTGTCAAAACCAGATGGTGTTGCCTGTCACTCTGACGTCACACCGATCGATGACAATCACATAAAACCAACCGCACGGACGTACGCTCAGTCGAGGCTCTACCACGGCTCGGTGCACTACTCGTGCTCCACCGCTGGCCAACCTCGACTACTTCAATTACAAATGTGGTTAAGACCTATTTGCAATTATACTGGGCTGGAGCAGTGAAAGGCGAGTGTTAGTACTGTAAAGGGATCCCTTAAGCCTACAGTTGTGGTCACAAGTCCACGGCACTGCTCCAAGCTTCACGTCAAGAGTAAGATAACATTTCTTATAATTACCACGCCCGAATTAGAAGTACGATGTCGGTCATATCTGTCTACATCAGAAGTGGGATCGGAACAAGCTCCGGTCCCAATCACCTTAGTCTCCGACACATAATATTAAAAAAAATAAATAAAGATAAACTATTATACTAAATTAAATAAGTACTCTTTCAGACGATTTTTAAAACTGTATAGACATTTGGAATGACGAACTTCTGTAGGAAGTTCATTCCAAAGAATTGCAGATTTCATAGTAAAAGACTTAGAATAAAATAGGGTATGGGAAGTTGGTAATTTAAGGAGATTATCACAACGGGATCTAAGGTGGAGGTGAAGAAGTGAATCGGCACCTAGGAAACAAAATCGATCTTTTAAGTAGGAGGGAGAGAGAGAGTTGTACAGGATAGAATAGAGGAGAGTCAGCATGCGGAAATTTCGGCGATGTCGGATAGGAAGCCATCCAAGCTGACGACGATGATCAGAAACATGATCAAATTTACGTAAACCGAAGATAATAGATTTTGTAACCGCTCTAGTTTATTTAGTTGTTCCTCAGATAAGTCTGGGTAACACGAATCAGCATAGTCTAAAATCGGTAACAGTAGTGAATGAGCTAGAGCAGTTTTGGTCTTTATAGGTAGGAAATATTTCCATCGTTTGAGCGATCCGATAGTGGCAAATAATTTACGGCTAACCTCAGCTATCTGTACTGACCAAGATAGGGAATTGTCTATAATAATTCGCTCGTACACGCGCTCACTTCTTCGTGAGCGCGTGTACGAGCTACACACACAGTTAAGCGTTCCTTTTGTAAATTTAAAATTATATGTCATTTAAAGTTATATAAACCATTGAACAATAATAGTGAATAATTAAACTTGATTTCTAATCATTAAAGTAATTTTCGAAAGTGTCTAGTGAATAAATAATATCATATCAGTGAAATAAAAGTCAACAATAGTTCGAAGAAAAGTCTAACCGCAGACATTGTTCGATTAAAACGTGTCAGTGCCGCGATCTGCATGGCGTTTTGGACTTTATTACAATACTAATACGAGACAGTTTAGCATCTGCGTCTTGTGGAGTGTACTGCTTAGTTAGTTAGCTAGTTACCCTCAGTTGTTTTTATTTAACAAATATAGGTTATCAAATTATTAAAATATAATTATTAACAATGTCCTCTAAATGCAGTGTATGTTCATCAAGTATATTAAAAAAAGAAGAAATATGTTGCTCTTCTTGTACGGAAAAATTTCATTACGCATGTTTAAGAATAAGTGACGCTAATTTTAAAAAGATGTCAGTGAAGCATAAGGAAACCTACATATGTCCTAAGTGCGCAGAGAAAACATCTCCGTCTGCCGAATACTCGAATAAAAACTGCAAAGAACTACAAATACAAAATTTGGAATATATTTTGGATAAAAAATTGACTGATTTTAAAAACAATATCATAGCGGAATTAAAGCAAACTGTACTATTGGAAATAAAAAATAATTTAACTACATTATCCTCGGAACTATTGAATTTGGCAACTTCTCAAAATACATTACAAAGTGAGCATGAAAAATTGATTGCGGAGCACAATATTCTCAAAACACAAGTTAGTAAATTGGAGGAGAGTGTAAGCGAACTGACTTGTCAATTTTCAAAACAGCAACAATGGGTAAGACAGCAGAATATAGAAATAATAGGTGTTCCTGAATTGAATAATGAAGACATACCTGGCATTATTATTAAAGTTGCCAAGCACGCTGGTGTGTCTCTGCACCATCATGATATTGAATTTGCGAACAGAATCACACCAAGACAAAATATCAAGGACAGGCCACGAGTTATTGTTTGTAAACTTAAAAACAGACTCCTCAAGGACAACATCCTATCCGGCTTGAAAAAAACTCGAGGTATCACGTCTCAAGACATAGATATATCAGGGAGGACAAATAGAATTTTTGTAAATGACCATCTCACGCCACAGAATAGGTATTTGTTGAAAAAAAGTAAACAACTCGCAACTGAAAAGGCTTATAAGTTTGTTTGGTCAAAAAACTGTTCCATCTTTGTGCGAAAAAACGAGGTAACACATGCAATCGCTATAAATTCAGAAAAGGATTTATTAAAAATAATTTGAAAGTTTATATTATTAATCTGTGTCACTTTACTCTTTTCATAAATGTATATCGCTATTTAAATTTTAGAATAACATTTTTTAAAGTTTTATTTTATTTTTATTATATAAACAAGTTGGGATTTAATGCACCCTTAACACACATCACTCTCACATACACTTATTACATTAACTCGCACACTTATACACTTTTTACTTGCTTATATATAATTTTTAATAAAGCAATTATTTTCTTACTGCTAATTTATCAAACACATCTGCCATCCCATAAAATTGACTATGTTTCCCCCACTATAATTTCCTATATATATTTAAAGTATGTAATCAAACTATTTAAAAATATTATTATAAATGATTAATTCAATTAAATTATATTACCAAAATGTTCGTGGTCTCCGTACTAAGGTTAATGATATTTATCAAAGTGTATTGTCTAATGATTTCGATTTAATATTTATAACAGAGATATGGTTAAATAATAGTTTCCTAAACAGTGAGGTAAGTGATGCACGCTATGATATTTTTAGATGTGATCGAGACACCAAATCCTCCCATAAAAGTATAGGTGGTGGAGTTATGATATACGCTAAGCAGGTGTACCATGCACAACTGAGGAGCGAGTTCTCACGGGTGGGTGTTGAATTAGTTTGGATAACAATAGGTGCGCGCGGTTTTGGTATTACTCAGCGACGAGCTGTCCACTTAGGAGTAGTTTATGTACCTGGAGACATGCAGCATTCTCAGAGATTAGCTTTAGTGTTGGATTCTTTGAATGCCGTAATGCAAGCTCATCCTGATGATCATGTCATATTATTGGGCGACTTCAATATGCCCAGTATACAATGGGATTCACGAGGAGGGCCAACTTGTGCAAAAGAAGGCACCAATGAAACATTTAATACTGCTGTTACTTTCCTGAATGCATTACAGTTTCATGGACTCCTGCAACTCAATAAATATTCCAATTTCAGTGGAAATATTTTAGATTTAGTTATAGCTAATACTAACTTAAATATATCAATTTCAACCGATCCTTTACTAAGTGAAGATAAATATCACCCGGCATTAGAAATTGACAGTATTGAGATTTTTACAGCCGAGGTTCGTCTTGGAAAGTTTATAAAATATTTATTTCAGAACGCAGACTATGATCGTATAAAGAAGGAACTTTCTTTAATTAATTGGAATATTATTTTTCAAAATAAATCAGTAGATGAATCTTTAAATTGTTTTTACGAAATTTTATATAAATTAATTAATGATTTCGTGCCTAAGCATGCCGTGGGAGGTAGACACAATTATCCTGTTTGGTACTCTAGGGCTTTAATAAATGTTATTAGGGAAAAATATAAAATACACCATAAATGGAAAGTATATGGTAATTTATTGGACTATGATGAATTTAAACTTTTGAGGGATAGGCAAAAGCAGATGCAAAAAACATGCTTTAAGCGTTACATACTTTACATTCAGGATCATATATTGAAATCACCGGAAGTTTTGCACACGTATGTTAGGTCGAAACGTAAGAAAGCATCGAATTATCCCAGCATCTTGTATTACGACAACGAAATCTATGACGACGAACTAAAAATCTGTCAAGGTTTCAATAAATATTTTAAAAGTGTCTTTATTGATTCCACGCTAAATTATACCGAACAAAGTTATAATGTTTCCTCCTTTTCAGACGAAAATTTATATATGATTAGGCTTACAGAGACAGAAATTCTGAAGGTATTTGAATCGCTTAATATACGAAAAGGTCCTGGTAGTGATAATATACCTTCAGTATTTTTCAAAAACTGTGCTAAAGAGGTTGCTTTTCCTTTAATGCTTTTATATAATAAATCACTGAGTGAAGGTATTTTCCCATCTAAATGGAAAGAAGCACACATCATACCTATACATAAAAAAGGATCCGAAACTCTAATTATAAACTATCGTCCTATATCTATTTTGAATATATTGGGTAAAGTGCTAGAAAAACTAATATATACTAAATTGTATTCTGTTCTCAGCAGAGCCATACCTAATAATCAACATGGATTTATGAAAAGGCGATCAACTAATTCTAATCTGATTGGGTTTACAAGTGACATTTTGAAATACATGGACGAGGGATATCAAGTTGACGTAATTTATACAGATTTCGAGAAAGCGTTTGACCGCGTGGACCATGTTATCCTTATGAAAAAACTATATGCCTTAGGTATACGAGGAGATTTATTTCGTTGGATGAAGTCTTATATATCTAATAGAAAGCAAGCTGTTAGATTGGGGGGGTCTCGATCTGATTACGTCTGTATCACTTCTGGAGTACCCCAAGGCTCACATCTAGGACCACTGCTATATAATATATATCTTTTTGATATAAGAGATTGCTTTAAACATTCTAAGTTTTCAATGTTTGCAGACGATAAGAAGGTGTACATGAAAGTGAACAGCATTACAGACTGCTTATTGATCCAAAGCGACTTAGATAGGTTAAGTCAATATTATAGAAACAATAGGATTACTGTCAATGTCGAAAAATGCAGTCAAATTACTTTTACACGAAAAAACACTTTAATCGATCATGCCTATATTATTAATAACTCTCCGATTAACAAAACTCATTTGGTTCGTGATTTAGGTATTTTATTGGATAGCAAATTGCAAATGAATGAACATATTAATTACATTACGAATAAAGCTTACAAATATTTAGGTTTTGTTATTCGTTCATGTAAACCCTTCAAAAACATTAATTGTATAAAGAGTGTTTATTTTGCGCTTGTAAGAAGCATATTAGAGTATGGTAGTTGTATCTGGAATCCTCAGTTTGCTAAATATATAAATGCTATTGAAGCTATACAAGTAAAGTTTATTAAACACCTGAACTTTAAAATATATAGGAATTTTGGGACCTATGAGGAAAGCTGTAAACACTTTCATATTGCTTCGCTAAGTGATCGTCGTGAATTATTGGACTTGATGATAATTTATAATCTTCTGTCAGGCAGCATTGATTCACCCGAATTGCTTTCATGTCTAAATATCAACGTACCTATAAAAAGAACTAGAATAGCCCAGTCTAATCTATTTTATGTACCTACATCACATACTAAATACGCGGATAACTCTTTTTTCTCTCGTGTACCATTATTATACAATAAAAAGTATGCTCATATTGATCTCTTCCATTTATCTGCAGATTCTTTTAGAAACCAAATTAAACGGTTTCAATCTACATAATTGCTTATTGTTATACACACACACACATATACATACACACACATACATACACACATAGATACACACACAACACACACACACACTAATGGGGCATTTTATCTTATTATTATTATTTTTTTTTATTATTTTTGGTATATATTATTACTTTTTGTTTGGTTTTGTTTGGTTATTTCTTTTTTTATTTAAATATTTAAATATGTATCTTTTTTTTTTTCTAATAATATGTTTAAATTTGTGTAGCTCTGTACTGTACTTAGATAATATTTATAAGTAGAAAACTATAATTGGCTTTATTTTTTTGTATAAGTTTTTTTTTTTTATAAGTAGTTATTATTATGCTGTTGTTTTCTGTAAAGTAAAATAAAAAAAAATAAAAAAAATAAATAATACCAAGGTTCTTAATAGATGGACTCAGACTCAAATCGACGCCGCCAAACTGTATAGCAGGGAGGCTATTCTGGTCAAGTTTTTTTAGTTGCTTAGAGGCACCAATAATACTGACTTGTGACTTGGCAGGATTGACAGTTAAGCCAAAAGATTTGCTCCACCTACTAACATTCCGCAAATCTTCGTTAAGCTTATGAATAGCCTCACTAACATCATCAAACGGGGCGGCTAAGTAAATTTGAAGGTCGTCAGCATATAGATGAAAGGAAGAGCGAGAGATTTTGGGAAAATGAATTAATAAAAATGGAGAAAAGGAGAGGATAGAGGACACCACCTTGGGGAACACCGGCAGAAAGAGAGCAAAGGGAAGATGACTTGTCATTGGCTTGAACGTACTGTTGCCGATCACATAAATAGCTTCTGAACCACTCAGTGGCTTCAGGAGAGATATTTATTGAACGCAGAACAGCAACCAAGAGATCAGTATCAACAGAATTAAAGGCGTTGCTAAAGTCCAGCAAAGCAATGACTGTAAGATTTTGTTTGTCCATGCTAAGTCTGATATCGTCACAAACTTTAATCAAAGTAGTGACTGTGCTATGCCCGTTACGGAATCCAGACTGGAACTCGGATAATATATGGTTGTCAAATAGATATTGATTTAGTTGCTGAAAAACAATACGTTCCAAGACCTTTGACAAGAAAGGAAGGATGGAGATAGGACGGTAGTGAGAGAAGGATTTTGGATCTTTGGTTTTGGGTATGGGGATAACGCGGGCAATGCGCCACAAACTGGGAAAAGTGTTATGGGAAATAGAAAAATTTAAAATATGGGTAATGACTGGAACTAAGACTTCCAAGGGCAAAATAATCATTTTGCGGTTGATGCCATCATAACCAGAAGCATCAGATTTGATGGCTAGGATACTGTTTCTTACCTGGGATGAGGTTATAGAAGCAAAGTTAAAAGGAACGATTGTGGGAGACGGCAAGGAGTTGATATAATTCAATGTATTTGCTTCAATTGTGTTGTCCATAGATGTTATCGAGGCAAAGTGTTTATTCAAGGCATCAACGTCTAGATTGCAATTCAAATCCTTACGTTGCCGGCCAATGCCTAGCGATTCCAGAAATTTCCACAACTTACGTGGGCTTAAGTTTTTCATTCATTCATTTTATTTATTATTTCTGAAATCTTTTTCTTCATTTCTTTTTTCTGAGCATTTTTTCATAGTTTCATGATATAAAATTATCTGGGTAATCAGAATAACGACGGGGTATACCAGCTAATCCTAAAAAATGTTGAGGAAAAAATGTTAAATTAACACCAATAAATATGGAAATAAATTGAATTTTTAATAAATAAGGATTTAATAATAATCCAGTAAATAGAGAATATCAATGAACAAAACCCCCTAAAATAGCAAATACAGCTCCTATCACATCACTGCACCTGCGTGGCGGTAGGGTGAGTACACACCACGCCCTCCGGTTCCTCACACTGTGACCTCTGCATGACAGAGAACACACACGACAGTGAGACACACACGAGACAAAAATTATTGTGCATTTTACACTAAAATATAATTTTTTTATAATGAATTTAAATTCATCTTTAGAATATTTTATTCTTATTTTTTATTTTATTAATTAATAATTCCAATAAAATATTTTTCTTATTTATTTTATTTTTCAGAACTATAATTTCTATTTCATCAAATTCATGATTAGGATGCTGAATTGGCTTAGAAATTAATTTACTTAGATTTATCCCCTTAATCTCTTCCCCCAATAATCTATTAAATTCAGAAGCTTCCTTAAAATATTTTTTAACTCAATCTATTGCATCAATTAATTTTTTATTTTCTATCCTATTGAATTTATTTCTTATAAAAATATTTATTAATGATTTATTATCAATTATTATAAATTCTGCAATATTAATAAAAATAGGTTCTGTTCCTTTTCATTTTTGATTTCCTAATATTATAGAAGGATTATCATGATTTAATAGATTTATTTTAATAACATGACAAAAAATTTCACCAATAATTTTATTATCTTATAATATAAATTTTATTTTTTTAATTTTTATTATAATTTTTAATGTAATAATTGGAGCTGTAGGAAGATTTAATCAAACTTCTTTACGTAAATTAATAGCTTTTTCTTCAATTAATAACATTGGTTGATTAATTTCAGCTTTATTAATTAGAGAAAATTTATGATTAATATATTTTCTATTCAATTCAGTTAAATTCAGTTGAAACTGGTGTCGATCGTTCGGGCTTCGAGGGGCCTTCAAGGTGGTATACAACCCGCGGGAATGCGCGGGAAGGTGCCGGCGGTTAGTGGCGAAAACCGATTTTTTCAGTTTTCCCCGCTCGGATTCAGTTGAAACTGGTGTCGATCGTTCGGGCTTCGAGGGGCCTTCAAGGTGGTATACAACCCGCGGGAATGCGCGGGAAGGTGCCGGCGGTTAGTGGCGAAAACCGATTTTTTCAGTTTTCCCCGCTCGGATTCAGTTGAAACTGGTGTCGATGGCGGTAAGTGGCGAAAACCGATTTTTTCAGTTTTCCCCTCTCGGATTCAGTTGAAACTGGTGTCGATCGTTCGGGCTCCGAGGGGCCTTCAAGGTGGTATACAACCCGCGGGAATGCGCGGGAAGGTGCGGGCGGTAAGTGGCGAAAACCGATTTTTTCAGTTTTCCCCGCTCGGATTCAGTTGAAACTGGTGTCGATCGTTCGGGCTCCGAGAGGCCTTCAAGGTGGTATACAACCCGAGGGAATGCGCGGGAAGGTGCGGGCGGTAAGTGGAAAAAACCGATTTTTTCAGTTTTCCCCGCTCGGATTCAGTTGAAACTGGTGTCGATCGTTCGGGCTCCGAGGGGCCTTCAAGGTGGTATACAACCCGCGGGAATGCGCGGGAAGGTGCGGGCGGTAAGTGGCGAAAACCGATTTTTTCAGTTTTCCCCGCTCGGATTCAGTTGAAACTGGTGTCGATCGTTCGGGCTCCGAGGGGCCTTCAAGGTGGTATACAACCCGCGGGAATGCGCGGGAAGGTGCGGGCGGTAAGTGGCGTAAACCGATTTTTTTAGTTTTCCCCGCTCGGATTCAGTTGAAACTGGTGTCGATGGCGGTAAGTGGCGAAAACCGATTTTTTCAGTTTTCCCCGCTCGGATTCAGTTGAAACTGGTGTCGATCGTTCGGGCTCCGAGAGGCCTTCAAGGTGGTATACAACCCGAGGGAATGCGCGGGAAGGTGCGGGCGGTAAGTGGAAAAAACCGATTTTTTCAGTTTTCCCCGCTCGGATTCAGTTGAAACTGGTGTCGATCGTTCGGGCTTCGAGGGGCCTTCAAGGTGGTATACAACCCGCGGGAATGCGCGGGAAGGTGCCGGCGGTTAGTGGCGAAAACCGATTTTTTCAGTTTTCCCCGCTCGGATTCAGTTGAAACTGGTGTCGATCGTTCGGGCTCCGAGGGGCCTTCAAGGTGGTATACAACCCGAAGTTGGAAGGTGAAGGTGCGGGCGGTAAGTGGCGAAAACCGATTTTTTCACTTTTCTCCGCTCGGATTCAGTTGAAACTGGTGTCGATCGTTCGGGCTCCGAGGGGCCTTCAAGGTGGTATACAACCCGCCGGAATGTGCGGGAAGGTGCCGGCGGTAAGTGACGAAAACCTATTTTTTCAGTTTTCCCCGCTCGGATTCAGTTGAAACTGGTGTTGATCGTTCGGGCTCCGAGGGGCCTTCAAGGTGGTATACAACCCGCGGGAATGCGCGGGAAGGTGCCGGCGGTTAGTGGCGAAAACCGATTTTTTCAGTTTTCCCCGCTCGGATTCAGTTGAAACTGGTGTCGATCGTTCGGGCTCCGAGGGGCCTTCAAGGTGGTATACAACCCGCGGGAATGCGCGGGAAGGTGCGGGCGGTAAGTGGCGAAAACCGATTTTTTCAGTTTTCCCCGCTCGGATTCAGTTGAAACTGGTGTCGATCGTTCGGGCTCCGAGGGGCCTTCAAGGTGGTATACAACCCGCGGGAATGCGCGGGAAGGTGCGGGCGGTAAGTGGCGTAAACCGATTTTTTTAGTTTTCCCCGCTCGGATTCAGTTGAAACTGGTGTCGATGGCGGTAAGTGGCGAAAACCGATTTTTTCAGTTTTCCCCGCTCGGATTCAGTTGAAACTGGTGTCGATCGTTCGGGCTCCGAGAGGCCTTCAAGGTGGTATACAACCCGAGGGAATGCGCGGGAAGGTGCGGGCGGTAAGTGGAAAAAACCGATTTTTTCAGTTTTCCCCGCTCGGATTCAGTTGAAACTGGTGTCGATCGTTCGGGCTTCGAGGGGCCTTCAAGGTGGTATACAACCCGCGGGAATGCGCGGGAAGGTGCCGGCGGTTAGTGGCGAAAACCGATTTTTTCAGTTTTCCCCGCTCGGATTCAGTTGAAACTGGTGTCGATCGTTCGGGCTCCGAGGGGCCTTCAAGGTGGTATACAACCCGCGGGAATGCGCGGGAAGGTGCGGGCGGTTAGTGGCGAAAACCGATTTTTTCAGTTTTCCCCGCTCGGATTCAGTTGAAACTGGTGTCGATCGTTCGGGCTCCGAGGGGCCTTCAAGGTGGTATACAACCCGAAGTTGGAAGGTGAAGGTGCGGGCGGTAAGTGGCGAAAACCGATTTTTTCACTTTTCTCCGCTCGGATTCAGTTGAAACTGGTGTCGATCGTTCGGGCTCCGAGGGGCCTTCAAGGTGGTATACAACCCGCCGGAATGTGCGGGAAGGTGCCGGCGGTAAGTGACGAAAACCTATTTTTTCAGTTTTCCCCGCTCGGATTCAGTTGAAACTGGTGTTGATCGTTCGGGCTCCGAGGGGCCTTCAAGGTGGTATACAACCCGCGGGAATGCGCGGGAAGGTGCCGGCGGTTAGTGGCGAAAACCGATTTTTTCAGTTTTCCCCGCTCGGATTCAGTTGAAACTGGTGTCGATCACGAAACGTGAATGATATAAATCAATGATACATACCAATGATACACATCAAAGATACACACCACAGATACACACCATTGACACACATTAACGACAAATCAATGACACACACCAATGATACACATCAATGACACATCAATGATACACACCACCGATACACATCAATGATAACGGTATCGTTATTTTATGAATTAAAATCTACCGGTTCATCGTACAATTTATCTCGAGTTGTACCCTCCTACAGATTCTTGCCACAACTTATTACCACCGCTAGTCTCAAACGTTGTCGACATGGACTTTAACACACTTCTGACGCGCTTTACCTGCCTGTTAGCACTGGGTAAGCCCGCCGCCGTAAGATGCCAACCTAAGTCTACTAGTGAAAACTACCACCAGTAAAACAATCTTCCCTGGTCAGCTATGATGCGAGTTGGAGCCCCAAACAAAGCCACAAGTCACCTCGTGAACACTCCAAGAGTCAATGCCTGCCGCACGAAACAAAAGAACACACTTCGCGAACGCGTCTGTCAGAATGAAAATGTACTCCTTATCGTTTCACCGCTGAGCCTATTCGCCACGTCTACACGAACCGTATTTCACGGCATCATTACCTTAGGGATTTGATGCAGGCCAGTTTGAACTCTTCCTGAGTGAGATTTCGCGACCCTACAAGTAACGCAGACATCCACAAATCCTCCAGCACACCATGACCGGAAACCAGCAAAAGTCAAAATGCTGTTCAATAGTCCCCTCAGCCTCGAGACGAACAACAGATTCAAAACTGACGGAAATAGGAAGCTAATCCGACGAACTGCTACTACTTAATCACAGTCTCTGGAGGCGATAGAGACCTGACTAGCCTCCACTTCAAAAGGAACACTTCACTAGGTTCAAAGAGAAACCAGCCCTTGTCACAGCTTCCAACACTGCATTAAGTCCTCCCATACTGGACCGCTAAATCGGTTGAGACAATGTCAATGTCAAAATGTCCTCAAAATACACCACCACGCAATCACGAACCAAATCACCCAACACGATCACAATTGTCTTCTGAAAAATCGAAATTGAATTCTTCAGACCAAAAGGCACAGTCAAGAATTCAAACTGCCCTTCAGCTGTTATGAAAGCAGTACTGTCTACAGAATTTTCGTTTACTGTGATCAAATGAAAACCGCTTGCGCTATAGAGTTTCAAAAAATAATTAGCACCCTGAAAACGTGAAGTTTGATCAGTAATTAATGGAAGCGGATAACTGTCAGGGTTGGTATTATTGTTAAGCTCACTATAGTCAATACAGATACGGTCTGAACCGTCATACTTCTTTACTAATAAAGCCGGACTTTCAAAAGGAGGACAGCTCGACCTAATGATATTCACGTGTAAACCTTCCTTTACTCTGTTGCGTATAACGCTACGTTCGTCCGGCGACATCCTATATGGACGCCGCTGTACTGTGCGATTCGAACCAACCCGGTCACTACCACCGGTCACTACCAGTAATATCAGCTGAGATATCAGTCAAAGTCAACTCACTCACACTATCGTTATTCACTGAATTTACATAAAGATTCCCGTCAAACAAAATGTCAGTCAGTTATGTTTACTGTACAACCCTGATTTAAAATCTCGCGACAATAATATCCTAAGAGGGCAATCGTTAATACTACAAAACACAGAATTTGTTCGGTACTGTATACTCGTGTTTGACTAATACCGGTCATAGTAACAACATTACTAAACCGTCGACCACTAAATGTAACAGAAAAACTTTCAACTAACGAGAATTTAGCACCAGAATCGTAAACAAAACAAAACAGTTCACCTTTTGTCTTGTACCCTACCCTTTGGAAATTGGACACTGCATACGTCCACACGCCGCTCCATCCACTCACCGTTCATCACGCGCTGCGCCGTCCCTGCTGCCATCGCTTGGCCCGCCGCCTTCGCTCGTACACCAGATGGCGATATGACCCGGTTTGCCACACTTGAAGCACACTAAAGGCCTCGCTGCCGGCTGCTGCACCGCTTGACTCAACGTTGAAGATACAGGTGTTCGTACCGTCGCATCGATAGGCTTGCTTCTGCATTCCGCTCACTTATGGCCAGCCATTTTTCCACCGCTCAAACACTTCAGTGTTGTAAACGCTATACGTTAAAGCCGCGGGTCAGACTGATGTGATGTGAGAGAGTACAGTAGCCACAGCAACCTCTTCTTTGCCCACATCACAATGTCCAGTGATTTGTGAGGGTAGCATGTCATACTCTCGTACGCTGTTTGAGACAGCCACAAAGATGCTTCACCTTCCAGTGCCTTACTTACAGCAAGCTCGAGTTGACTGCCTCTCGGGGAGTTTGTCAAAAGCACAAGTCAGCCGTTGCGCACCACGATCTCGCGTCCGTGTCTTCTTTGTCAGGATCATAAGTGGGTAACCACATATACCTCCCTGAATTAGCCTCGGTGTATACAGGGCTTCGAACATAGCACGCCAGTGGTTATCTCCATTGTTCTCTGTGCCAACACCGATCGCACTTCTGATGTCGGAGTTGGGTGGATTTCCCTCGCACATAGTTTTGAGTGCCCGGTCTACTGTGTGCTTTAGTAGATAATGTTGGCATGAGTAAACACAATTTGTGATATTACGAATTAATTACAACACCGTAATCAATACACAAGAAAGCAGCTACCGCTATCCCAGTAGGTAGATACACAACACGGAACGCGGGACAGTTTCAGTGTCGTCTGCACCGGCCGACTGCTGAAATTTGTACGTTACAAGACGTTTACAATTTACAGAACCAAAACTGACAACCTTAAATGAACCTTTAAATTTTGAATCGAATTTTTACACTTATTAACTTTACAATATTAACAATACGCCAACAGAAAACTTACTTACTTTCGTTTTTGTCATATCAAAACGGGACCTACCATATTCCGCACACTTCGTAATAATGTCTGATGCTACTTAATGAATTTCGTCAATGTCAACGACAGTCTATACCTCACTACTACACATAAATGATATAAATCAATGATACATACCAATGATACACATCAAAGATACACACCACAGATACACACCATTGACACACATTAACGACAAATCAATGACACACACCAATGATACACATCAATGACACATCAATGATACACACCACCGATACACATCAATGATAACGGTATCGTTATTTTATGAATTAAAATCTACCGGTTCATCGTACAATTTATCTCGAGTTGTACCCTCCTACAGATTCTTGCCACAACTTATTACCACCGCTAGTCTCAAACGTTGTCGACATGGACTTTAACACACTTCTGACGCGCTTTACCTGCCTGTTAGCACTGGGTAAGCCCGCCGCCGTAAGATGCCAACCTAAGTCTACTAGTGAAACCTACCACCAGTAAAACAATCTTCCCTGGTCAGCTATGATGCGAGTTGGAGCCCCAAACAAAGCCACAAGTCACCTCGTGAACACTCCAAGAGTCAATGCCTGCCGCACGAAACAAAAGAACACACTTCGCGAACGCGTCTGTCAGAATGAAAATGTACTCCTTATCGTTTCACCGCTGAGCCTATTCGCCACGTCTACACGAACCGTATTTCACGGCATCATTACCTTAGGGATTTGATGCAGGCCAGTTTGAACTGTTCCTGAGTGAGATTTCGCGACCCTACAAGTAACGCAGACATCCACAAATCCTCCAGCACACCATGACCGGAAACCAGCAAAAGTCAAAATGCTGTTCAATAGTCCCCTCAGCCTCGAGACGAACAACAGATTCAAAACTGACGGAAATAGGAAGCTAATCCGACGAACTGCTACTACTTAATCACAGTCTCTGGAGGCGATAGAGACCTGACTAGCCTCCACTTCAAAAGGAACACTTCACTAGGTTCAAAGAGAAACCAGCCCTTGTCACAGCTTCCAACACTGCATTAAGTCCTCCCATACTGGACCGCTAAATCGGTTGAGACAATGTCAATGTCAAAATGTCCTCAAAATACACCACCACGCAATCACGAACCAAATCACCCAACACGATCACAATTGTCTTCTGAAAAATCGAAATTGAATTCTTCAGACCAAAAGGCACAGTCAAGAATTCAAACTGCCCTTCAGCTGTTATGAAAGCAGTACTGTCTACAGAAGTTTCGTTTACTGTGATCAAATGAAAACCGCTTGCGCTATAGAGTTTCAAAAAATAATTAGCACCCTGAAAACGTGAAGTTTGGTCAGTAATTAATGGAAGCGGATAACTGTCAGGGTTGGTATTATTGTTAAGCTCACTATAGTCAATACAGATACGGTCTGAACCGTCATACTTCTTTACTAATAAAGCCGGACTTTCAAAAGGAGGACAGCTCGACCTAATGATATTCACGTGTAAACCTTCCTTTACTCTGTTGCGTATAACGCTACGTTCGTCCGGCGACATCCTATATGGACGCCGCTGTACTGTGCGATTCGAACCAACCCGGTCACTACCACCGGTCACTACCAGTAATATCAGCTGAGATATCAGTCAAAGTCAACTCACTCACACTATCGTTATTCACTGAATTTACATAAAGATTCCCGTCAAACAAAATGTCAGTCAGTTATGTTTACTGTACAACCCTGATTTAAAATCTCGCGACAATAATATCCTAAGAGGGCAATCGTTAATACTACAAAACACAGAATTTGTTCGGTACTGTATACTCGTGTTTGACTAATACCGGTCATAGTAACAACATTACTAAACCGTCGACCACTAAATGTAACAGAAAAACTTTCAACTAACGAGAATTTAGCACCAGAATCGTAAACAAAACAAAACAGTTCACCTTTTGTCTTGTACCCTACCCTTTGGAAATTGGACACTGCATACGTCCACACGCCGCTCCATCCACTCACCGTTCATCACGCGCTGCGCCGTCCCTGCTGCCATCGCTTGGCCCGCCGCCTTCGCTCGTACACCAGATGGCGATATGACCCGGTTTGCCACACTTGAAGCACACTAAAGGCCTCGCTGCCGGCTGCTGCACCGCTTGACTCAACGTTGAAGATACAGGTGTTCGTGCCGTCGCATCGATAGGCTTGCTTCTGCATTCCGCTCACTTATGGCCAGCCATTTTTCCACCGCTCAAACACTTCAGTGTTGTAAACGCTATACGTTAAAGCCGCGGGTCAGACTGATGTGATGTGAGAGAGTACAGTAGCCACAGCAACCTCTTCTTTGCCCACATCACAATGTCCAGTGATTTGTGAGGGTAGCATGTCATACTCTCGTACGCTGTTTGAGACAGCCACAAAGATGCTTCACCTTCCAGTGCCTTACTTACAGCAAGCTCGAGTTGACTGCCTCTCGGGGAGTTTGTCAAAAGCACAAGTCAGCCGTTGCGCACCACGATCTCGCGTCCGTGTCTTCTTTGTCAGGATCATAAGTGGGTAACCACATATACCTCCCTGAATTAGCCTCGGTGTATACAGGGCTTCGAACATAGCACGCCAGTGGTTATCTCCATTGTTCTCTGTGCCAACACCGATCGCACTTCTGATGTCGGAGTTGGGTGGATTTCCCTCGCACATAGTTTTGAGTGCCCGGTCTACTGTGTGCTTTAGTAGATAATGTTGGCATGAGTAAACACAATTTGTGATATTACGAATTAATTACAACACCGTAATCAATACACAAGAAAGCAGCTACCGCTATCCCAGTAGGTAGATACACAACACGGAACGCGGGACAGTTTCAGTGTCGTCTGCACCGGCCGACTGCCAAACACAAAGTGAGTCGATGTCCGTCGGCCACGCTTCCAATGCATAACACTAACTCTGTCGTCACTTACCGCCGGCACCTTCCCGCGCATTCCCGCGGGTTGTATACCACCTTGAAGGTCCCTCGGAGCCCGAACGATCGACACCAGTTTCAACTGAATCCGAGCGGGAAAAACTGAAAGAGGGAGGGGAAAGAGGTTGCTCCCGCGCGCTACTCCGAGCAGGCCGTCGAGGGTGCCCACACACCCTTGACTCCGCGACGTGCCTAGCAGGCTCCCGCCGCCGCGTTTCGTGGACGATTCTAGTCCCCGCGTCTCGCGGTCAGTGGCGGTCGAGGAGGAGCACCGTGAGGTTTTAGTGGGTATTGGGATTGGCCTTCAGCCGGTCCATGAGTCCCACATAACCCGCTCGAGTCCCCACTCGGGCCGGTATCCGTAAAAGGATTTCCTCACGTTAAAAAAAAAAAAAAAAAAAGTCAGGTTAGGTTGGGGTGCTTGGTCGGATGACCTCCTCGTGTGTTCACCCGCTGTTGGCCCTTTCTCGAATGCTTGTCGTTCGGGGGGGGACGAACAGTGTTGCGGACCGGTGCACCCTGGGCGGCGAGTAATTGGTGCCTACAGGATTCGTCCTTGGGTAATGATTGCTCGCTGGCTAATAATCCGGCGTGGTTCTTCGCGTGTCCTCTGTCATGCAGAGGTCACAGTGTGAGGAACCGGAGGGCGTGCGTGGTGTGTACTCACCCTACCGCCACGCAGGTGCAGTGATGTGCCAGCGCCGAAAATATCGGAACTCCACTCTTGGTTGCGGTCATGTCTCGTAATCAGGAATGGAACTGAGGGCCTTGCCTTTACCGGCCGGGCTGCGAGGAAGAAAACCTCTATAAAAAATTACCCCAACCCAAGCGGCGAAGCAGCGCGAGGGGTTCATGGCTGATGGGGAGATCAGTCGCTACTGCTGGTCCCGCCAGGGTACCGGCCGACACCCTGGCGTAATAGGCTTATCCGAGTACAGGGGGCACTGCTCGGATGGACCGTTTTTCCCCCACACTCGTGGGAACAAAATGGAAAATGTTAACTTAAAAACCCGAAATGATGACGTAGGGAGGCCCGAGGAGGGCGGTGATCTGTTGTTGCCCGAGATGGGCGGAGTAGTAGTTGTGCCCGAGAAAGGCGTAGGGAGTACTTTGCTCGAAAGGGGCAAAAGTCCGGCACTTGTGCCAATAGGAGGGGGGTTGAAGGATGCGCGAGTCGTGTTAGAGCGTCTGGACCATGAGGAGGTTGCCTCTATTATAAGAGATAGGTCCAGGTCGTCACTTTCGTCGCGAGGCCGTTTCTGGGCGGCTTCCGAGTCAGACGCCGATGGCGTGATGTCTGTTGGGTCGAACAGCTCCAATGCTATCGAGGGGGCTAAAGCGCAGTTCCGAAAGGACAGAAAGAGGCGCCATCACAGGAAGAGTAACTCTGAATCCTCGGATGCGGATGGGGAGACAGAGACAAGCCGAAAGCGAAGGTTGCTTCGGCCAGAGGGAGTCGTGGTCGTACCAAATATTCCTGATGAGAATATAGGGCTAGCTGCTGGAAAGAAGGCGCTAAACGATGCCAAGCGCGAGGAGCGCCGGCTGAGGGCGGAGGAGGAAGTTGCTGAAATCTCCGCGGCGATACAAACTAGAGCAAGTTCTAGGCTCTCGGATGTGCCCCTGGAACTTTGCGGTGAGGAGCACATGGTCTCCGACTTGCGTAGCCAAGTATCTGATAGCTTGGCTATAATCAATAGAGTCGCCTGCAAGTCGGGGAATCTGAAGGGCACATTTACTAGGGCCCTTAAAGACGCTGCCGGAGTTATCTCTTCTGCCGTTAATACTCTGGCAAAGAGGACGGCATCAGAGGAAGTGGATATCCTCAAGGCAACAAACTCGCGACTGCAGTCGGAGTTGGTGGAGTTGCGGAAGGAGTTTGCCCTTTTGAGAGCGGAGTTGGAGCGGTCTAGAGCATCGGACTTGCGACCCACTCCCACGGAGTCTATTGCTGTGGAGGACATAGTGGGCACTATGGTCTCCACCAGGCTGGAAGCCTTTAAAGATCGGCTACCACCGGAGAGAAATCTGCGACCTCCGCTAGCGGCGGACAAGCGCAAGGTGGATAGCCCAAAGCAGGCGCAAGTGGACCCTGTCGCATCCACTTTGATGGCGCCGGCTAATCCGGCACCAAAGGAGCAAAGGTCTAAAAAGGCCAAGAAGAAGAAAGGCCCGGTGAAGACCGCATCTACTGAGCCTCGACCTCTGCCACCCGCTCCGGCTGATATGTCTGAGGGCTGGACTGTAGTAGCACGGAAGGGGGCCAAGAAGAGAAAGCCAGCTCCTAAGCCGAAAGCGCAAAAGGCTAAAGCGCAAAAGGAGCCAAAGTTGCGTCGTCCTAGATCGCAAGTTGTGACGATTAAGTTGCAGCCAGCCGTCGCCGACAAGATGTCGTATAGCGATGTCCTTACCCGGGTCAAGGAAAGTATAAAGTTGGAAGACCTGGGTATAGAGGACCTGAGATTCCGTGTTGCGTCTACTGGCGCTAGAATGCTAGGCGCTAGAATGCCTGGCGCCAACACTGCTGAGAAGGCGGATGCGATAGCTGAGAAGTTGCGTGGGGTTCTCAGCCCCGAAGAGGTCCAGGTGTCGAGGCCAGTGAAATGTGCGGAATTGAGGGTGTTTGGCCTCGATGACTCCGCCACTGCTGAGGACATGACGGCGGCAATAAGCCGAGTTTCCGGCTGTGCTGCGGGTAATATAAAAGTCGGAGAGATCCGACAGGACCGGGCCGGTCTAGGAACAGTATGGGTCCGATGTCCTGTCGGCGCAGCGCAGAAGATTAGCGGGGCGAGACTACTTGTTGGCTTCGTCTCTGCTGGAGTGAGGCTGTTGATGCCCCGTGCGCAACGTTGTTTCCATTGCCATGAAGTGGGCCACATGGCTGCGAAGTGCAGTAGCCAGGTGGACCGCAGCAAACAGTGTTTCCAGTGTGGCCAGACCGGGCATCAGCAGAGATCGTGTTCGGCAGAGCCTCATTGTCCGGTGTGTGAGGCGGCGCAAAGGCCCGCTAATCACATGTTGGGGAATGCTGCCTGTGGAAAGGCTAGCACCAATAACGGTGGAAAGCGCAGACGAGTGCCGGCAACATCGGCCAGGTCTAATATCCCAGCTGGGCCTGAGGAGGTGCAACACATGGAAGACCAATAATGGCTCTCCGCGTGTTGCATGCGAACATTAACCACTGTGCTAGGGCCCAGGACTTATTGGTCCAAAGCCTGGCGCAGTGGTCTATCCAGGTGGCGGTTGTTTCGGAGCCCTACAGCGTTCCCGACAGAGACAACTGGGTAGCCGACAACACCGGGGTGGTGACTATTATCACCCAGGTCGCCGCGGGCTCCCCGCCTTTCTCACGTGTAGAGAGAGGTGTGGGATGCGTCGCCGCACTTGTCGGCAACCTAGTTGTCGTAGGGGTCTACTTTTCCCCCAATCGAACTCTCGCGGAGTTTGAAGAGTTCCTTATACGATTGGGGGAAATGGTAGAGCGATTTCGTCCGGCGGAGATGTTGGTGGCCAGCGATCTCAACGCGAAGTCCAGCGTGTGGGGCTTCGCAACGACGGATGTGCGTGGTGTGACGCTGTCGGAGTGGGTTGTTGCCACCGGTTTGTCTGTGCTCAACCGAGCGACCAAGAACACGTGTGTGCGAAGGCTGGGCGGATCCGTCGTGGACGTTTCGGTCGCGAGCCCGGCCCTAGCATGTCGTGTTCGGGGCTGGCGAGTGCTGGATGATGTGGAGACTCTCTCGGATCACCTCTACATCTTGTACGAGATCTCCATACATCCTGCGGTGCCACCAGCCCCCAGTCCAAACTCGCGAGAGTACGGACCGCGGTGGCAACTGGGTCGTCTCGATAGGGAGTTGTTGGAGGAGGCCGCGATAGTGGAATCCTGGCTGCCCCAGAGCTTGGCGTCTGCAGAAGACGCCGCATCCTGGGCGTAGGGGGCGCTGACGCGTATCTGTGACGCGTCAATGCCCCGTTCCGGGCGCCGCCCTCAACGGCGGCAAGTGTACTGGTGGTCGTGGGAGATCGCGCAACTGCGTAACACCTGCGTTGCGGCGAGACGCCAGTACAGCCACTATCGCAGACGGGTACAGAAGGTGCAGGAGGAGGAAGACCGACTGTACCGCGTCTATGTCGAGGCGAGAACGCAGCTGCAGGAGGAGATCGGTCGTGTGAAAGGCGAGTCGCACGACCGGTTGATCGCGGGGATAGACTTAGACCCGTACGGCACACCTTACCGAATGGTGCTCGGTAGGTTACGGGCTTGGGCACCACCACTGACGCAGACACTCCAACCGGACGTACTCTGAGGGGTTCTGTCGTCGCTATTCCCGCAGCGGGCCAGTTTTGCACCACCCAGTATGGCCCGCCCTGCAGCGCGTGAGGAGGAATAGGAGGACGACGAGGACAGCGTCACACCACCGGTGGAGGAGGAGGAGCTCGAATAAGCTGTTCGCCGATCTCGGCTCAAGAGCACCGCCCCGGGCTTCGATGGCATTCCCGGCCGGGCGCTAACTCTGGCCCTCAACACCTTAGGGCCCAGAGTGCGAGGACTATTCACTGCCTGTCTGGCTCAAGCCATAATTCCACAGCGGTGGAAGACAGGCAGGTTAGTCCTCATCAAGAAGGAGGGTCGCCCGGCGGATTCAGCCTCCGCCTACAGGCCCATCGTGCTCTTGAGCGAGATCGCCAAGCTCCTTGAGCGTGTTGTAGCCAGGAGGCTACAACACCATTTGGAGGGGACAGGTCCGGACCTCTCGGACCACCAGTATGGCTTCCGTAGGGGGCGATCGACGGCGGATGCCATACTGGAGGTAAAGTCCTATGCGCAGGATGCGGTGGCCCGAGGCAATGGAGTCTTGGCGGTGTCTTTAGACATCGCCAACGCCTTCAACTCCCTGCCATGGCCCTGCATAAAGGAGGCACTGTTATACTATCGTGTGCCTCCATACCTGCGCCGCGTCATCGGGGCTTACCTGTCCGGTAGGTCTGTGACCTTTCCAGCTCCTGGAGGAGGTTGGAAGGAGTTCGTTGTGTCGGCCGGTGCTCCACAAGGATCGGTGCTGGGTCCGATCCTCTGGAACATCGGATACGACTGGGTGCTGCGGGGCGGCACCCTGAGGGGGATAAAGGTCCTCTGTTACGCCGATGACACGCTGGTCTTGGCGCAGCAGTGGACCTATCGAGAGGCGGCAGTCCTCGCGACTGCTGGAGTTGCGGAGGTAGTCGGCCGCATAAAGCGGCTGGGCTTGGAAGTCTCCCTCAACAAGTCCGAGGCAATCTACTTCCATGCTCCTCGAAAGGGCCCACCGGCAGATGCCCATATCGTCGTCGGTGGCGTCAAAATTGACGTTGCCCGGAGCATGAAGTACCTCGGACTTGTTCTGGATGGTCGGTGGAGTTTTCGGGGCCGCTTTACATCTTTGGCCCCGAAACTGTTGAAGACAGCGGCGGCACTGGCGCGCCTTTTGCCCAATGTGGATGGGCCGAGCGCCTCTAGCCGTCGGCTGTACACCGGAGTGGTCCGATCCGACCGGCACAACATCACTCTGCTGCGACGTGCGCAGAGGGTGATGGCCATCCGGGCGATACGGGGGTACCGGACCATCTCCGGTGAAGTGGCGTGCGTGCTGGCTGGAGTCATACCGTGGGACCTGGATGCTCTTTCTCTGGCGTCGGTCTATTGCCGGCGTCGAGGCCTAGCGTCCGGGGAACCGGCAAGCCAAGCACGCACTGAGGAGGCGCGGGTAGCCGCGGTTGAAATGTGGGAAACTCGGCTGGCAAATCCATCTGCCGGCCTGAGGAAGATCGAGGCTGTTTGTCCAGTGTTCCGCCAGTGGTTGCGCGGCGTCACGGCGTCCTAACCTTCCGCACGACACAGGTGCTCACGGGGCATGGCTGCTTCGGGGGTTACCTGTGTCGGATCGCCGGGAGGGAGCCCGACGCTCGCTGCCACCACTGCGACGACTGCCTCGACGAGACGGCCCAGCACACGTTGGAGGTGTGCTCAGCATGGGCGTCTCAACGTCGCGCTTTGCGCGACGTCATAGGGGACGACCTTTCCCTGCCGGCCGTGGTCAAGGCTATGGCCGGCAGCGAGACGTCGTGGGATGCGGTCTCATCCTTCTGCGAGGCAGTGGTGCTCGAGAAGGAGTCGGCGGAACAGACGAGGGAGGCTTTTGCCGAAGTCGCCATCCGCCGTAAGAGACCGGGTCGCCGGAGGGCGGCACACGATCGCCGCCTTCCGCCCTAATGTGCCAGAGGGCGGTCAGCCTGGGGAAGCTGGCCGCCTACCAACCTGGCCCGAGTAGGCGCGCGCAGGTTGCTCCCGCGCGCTACTCCGAGCAGGCCGTCGAGGGTGCCCACACACCCTTGACTCCGCGACGTGCCTAGCAGGCTCCCGCCGCCGCGTTTCGTGGACGATTATAGTCCCCGCGTCTCGCGGCCAGTGGTGGTCGAGGAGGAGCATCGTGAGGTTTTAGTGGGTATTGGGATTGGCCTTCAGCCGGTCCACGAGTCCCACATAACCCGCTCGAGTCCCCACTCGGGCCGTTATCCGTCAAAAGGCCTTGGTGAAAGTTCCTTTAAGGTTGCCCGATCTGCTGGCAACCTTCCTTATCACCGCTAGGCTGTCCACCACCTGATTTTGTAGGTCAGACGCAAGTATGGCTTCGTTCTGCTCTTTCTCGGATGGTAGAGACATGTCCGAGAGCCTGGAGCTAGCCCTGGCCAGTACGGCCGCAGCGCTGTCAGACACCTCCTGTTCTGAACTCAGCGGCAACTCCTTCCTTTCTGCCTCACCGAGACCTTTCCGTCTCCTCATGGCAACCACTTTTGGCGCCGGTCTATCTGGCTCTCCTTCATCAGAAGACCCCGACTGATCGATCGGCTTCCGAGGCCTCTTCCGCCTGTCCTTCAGGTATTGTGCCCGTGTCCTTGACTTCTCCGACACCATCGACACAAAACTTTCAGTATCTGAGTCCTTTGACTCCAACGCTCCCCACAACCGTCCATATGATGATCCGGACCCTCGTCTCGACCTGACACTACCGACAGTCGACATTCCGTCATCAACGTCCAATCTGGTCAGAACCACTCTCTGCTCCTTCCACACTCCTACGTTCTGGCCATCACCAACTGACCCCTCCGCAGCGACACCAACGATCCAACGATCGACACCAGTTTCAACTGAATCCGAGCGAAGAAAACAGAAAAATCGGTTTTCGCCACTTACCGCCCGCACCTTCCCGCGCATTCCCGCGGGTTGTATACCACCTTGAAGGCCCCTCGGAGCCCGAACGATCGACACCAGTTTCAACTGAATCCGAGCGGGGAAAACTGAAAAAATCGGTTTTCGCCACTTACCGCCATCGACACCAGTTTCAACTGAATCCGAGCGGGTAAAACTGAAAAAATCGGTTTTCGCCACTAACCGCCGGCACCTTCCCGCGCATTCCCGCGGGTTGTATACCACCTTGAAGGCCCCTCGGAGCCCGAACGATCGACACCAGTTTCAACTGAATCCGAGCGGGGAAAACTGAAAAAATCGGTTTTCGCCACTAACCGCCGGCACCTTCCCGCGCATTCCCGCGGGTTGTATACCACCTTGAAGGCCCCTCGAAGCCCGAACGATCGACACCAGTTTCAACTGAATCCGAGCGGGGAAAACTGAAAAAATCGGTTTTTTCCACTTACCGCCCGCACCTTCCCGCGCATTCCCGCGGGTTGTATACCACCTTGAAGGCCCCTCGGAGCCCGAACGATCGACACCAGTTTCAACTGAATCCGAGCGGGGAAAACTGAAAAAATCGGTTTTCGCCACTAACCGCCGGCACCTTCCCGCGCATTCCCGCGGGTTGTATACCACCTTGAAGGCCCCTCGAAGCCCGAACGATCGACACCAGTTTCAACTGAATCCGAGCGGGGAAAACTGAAAAAATCGGTTTTTTCCACTTACCGCCCGCACCTTCCCGCGCATTCCCGCGGGTTGTATACCACCTTGAAGGCCCCTCGGAGCCCGAACGATCGACACCAGTTTCAACTGAATCCGAGCGGGGAAAACTGAAAAAATCGGTTTTCGTCACTTACCGCCGGCACCTTCCCGCACATTCCCGCGGGTTGTATACCACCTTGAAGGCCCCTCGGAGCCCGAACGAACGACACCAGTTTCAACTGAATCCGAGCGGGGAAAAGTGAAAAAATCGGTTTTCGCCACTTACCGCCCGCACCTTCACCTTCCAACTTCGGGTTGTATACCACCTTGAAGGCCCCTCGGAGCCCGAACGATCGGCACCAGTTTCAACTGAATCCGAGCGGGGAAAACTGAAAAAATCGGTTTTCGCCACTAACCGCCGGCACCTTCCCGCACATTCCCGCGGGTTGTATACCACCTTGAAGGCCCCTCGAAGCCCGAACGATCGACACCAGTATCAACTGAATCCGAGCGGGGAAAACTGAAAAAATCGGTTTTTTCCACTTACCGCCCGCACCTTCCCGCGCATTCCCGCGGGTTGTATACCACCTTGAAAGCCCCTCGGAGCCCGAACGATCGACACCAGTTTCAACTGAATCCGAGCGGGGAAAACTGAAAAAATCGGTTTTCGCCACTTACCGCCCGCACCTTCCCGCGCATTCCCGCGGGTTGTATACCACCTTGAAGGCCCCTCGAAGCCCGAACGATCGACACCAGTTTCAACTGAATCTGAGCGGGGAAAACTGAAAAAATTGGTTTTTTCCACTTACCGCCCGCACCTTCCCGCGCATTCCCGCGGGTTGTATACCACCTTGAAGGCCCCTCGGAGCCCGAACGATCGACACCAGTTTCAACTGAATCCGAGCGGGGAAAACTGAAAAAATCGGTTTTCGCCACTTACCGCCATCGACACCAGTTTCAACTGAATCCGAGCGGGGAAAACTGAAAAAATCGGTTTTCGCCACTTATTGCCGGCACCTTCCCGCGCATTCCCGCGGGTTTTATACCACCTTGAAAGCCCCTCGGAGCACGAACGATCGACACCAGTTTCAACTGAATCCGAGCGGGGAAAACTGAAAAAATCGGTTTTCGCCACTTACCGCCCGCACCTTCCTGCGCATTCCCGCGGGTTGTATACCACCTTGAAGGCCCCTCGGAGCCCGAACGATCGACACCAGTTTCAACTGAATCCGAGCGGGGAAAACTGAAAAAATCGGTTTTCGCCACTTATTGCCGGCACCTTCCCGCGCATTCCCGCGGGTTTTATACCACCTTGAAAGCCCCTCGGAGCACGAACGATCGACACCAGTTTCAACTGAATCCGAGCGGGGAAAACTGAAAAAATCGGTTTTCGCCACTTACCGCCCGCACCTTCCTGCGCATTCCCGCGGGTTGTATACCACCTTGAAGGCCCCTCGGAGCCCGAACGATCGACACCAGTTTCAACTGAATCCGAGCGGGGAAAACTGAAAAAATCGGTTTTCGCCACTAACCGCCGGCACCTTCCCGCGCATTCCCGCGGGTTGTATACCACCTTAAAGGCCCCTCGAAGCCCGAACGATCGACACCAGTATCAACTGAATCCGAGCGGGGAAAACTGAAAAAATCGGTTTTTTCCACTTACCGCCCGCACCTTCCCGCGCATTCCCGCGAGTTGTATACCACCTTGAGGGCCCCTCGGAGCCCGAACGATCGACACCAGTTTCAACTGAATCCGAGCGGGGAAAACTGAAAAAATCGGTTTTCGCCACTTACCGCCGGCACCTTCCCGCACATTCCCGCGGGTTGTATACCACCTTGAAGGCCCCTCGGAGCCCGAACGATCGACACCAGTTTCAACTGAATCCGAGCGGGGAAAAGTGAAAAAATCGGTTTTCGCCACTTACCGCCCGCACCTTCACCTTCCAACTTCGGGTTGTATACCACCTTGAAGGCCCCTCGGAGCCCGAACGATCGACACCAGTTTCAACTGAATCCGAGCGGGGAAAACTGAAAAAATCGGTTTTCGCCACTAACCGCCGGCACCTTCCCGCGCATTCCCGCGGGTTGTATACCACCTTGAAGGCCCCTCGAAGCCCGAACGATCGACACCAGTATCAACTGAATCCGAGCGGGGAAAAGTGAAAAAATCGGTTTTCGCCACTTACCGCCCGCACCTTCACCTTCCAACTTCGGGTTGTATACCACCTTGAAGGCCCCTCGGAGCCCGAACGATCGACACCAGTTTCAACTGAATCCGAGCGGGGAAAACTGAAAAAATCGGTTTTCGCCACTAACCGCCGGCACCTTTTTTTTTTTTTTTTTTTTTCATTTATTTTCTTAAATTAACAATTATAAAATACATACATATACTCCGCCAAACCATTTAAATGGTTTACCGACGGACAAAGCTCTCTTTTACACATTTAAACTTAAATATAATGGTTAAAAACAAGGTTTAAACTTATAAGCTAAATTACACAGTACTTATATAAAACATTTTCTATTTAACAAACATTATAGATTAATTTTGATAAAAGTGGGTAAGCAAAAATATTTGTTATAATATTCGTTGTTGATGCCGAGTTACGAGTATAATGTGCGTTATTGCGGCAAGGCTATTATTATAAGTTTTATTACATTTAATTTTTAAGTTTTTTTTTTTTTTTTTTTTTTTTTTTTTTAATTTTTTTTATTATGTATAAGTATTTATTAAGTATTTTAATAATTCTACTCTATACAACATTTTTTTTTTTATTAAGTTAGATTTTTGCGACATACACATACACACACACATATATATATTCACAACGGTAATTTAAACTCTTTTGGCATTAGTATATTTTTTAGTTTACATTTCACAATATTTAACGGTTTTGCAGTATCTTTTATTTCTAATGGCAAAGAGTTAAGTATTTTTGGAACTATCCATTCTTTTGTACGTTTGCCATAAAAATTATTTACTTTAGGTATTTTATATAGAGGATTGTTTATATTTCTACGTGTCATATACTCACAATTAATTTTGTTTTTAAATTCTGTACTCCCAAATTCTGATAAGAATATGCCTAATATTAATTTCTTTTCTATTGGAAGAAGTTTACATTTTTCAAACAGAAAGTCATTATCTATTTTCTCTTTGTCAAATTTTTTATTAATAAGAATTTTTAGAAATCTTCTTTGTAGATCTTTTATTTTGTTTATATAAGTGTTAAATGTAAGACCGTAACATACAAGCCCATATGACACCACAGATTCTGCTAGACTATGATATAATATATAAAGAACGTATTTAGGAGTAGAATAACGTAATTTCTTAAAGTTACTCAATATAATTCTTAATTTATTACAAACAGTAGATACTTGAGTTTTCCAATTAAAACAATCATCCAAAAATATGCCTAAATATTTCTGTTTTGTCACAATTTCTACGTAATTACAATTACACACTTGATTTTTATGTAGACAATCATAAGAGTGTCCTTTTACTTTTATATTTCGATTATATCGCTTATAATTTGAACTTATACATAGTAATTTTGTTTTGTCGGTATTAAGAATAATTCCATTATCGTGTGACCATTTCGTAATGTTATCAAAATCTGTTTGTATATTTGTTTGAATTGTGTGTTGATCATTTGCTGCATATAGAATACAAGTATCATCAGCGAACATATACTTATGACATCTTTTTATGACTGACACTAAGCTATTTACGTGGATAATGTAGCACATTGGACCCGTAACAGATCCCTGAGCAACTCCATATTTCATATTTTTTTGGTTACTATAATTACTATTTACTTTTACAGTAAAAGTTCTATTTGTTAAATAATTCCTGAACCATTCCAACATAAATCCACGTATCCCACTCTCTTCAAGTGATTTTAGAAGAGTAACGTGATCTAAAGTGTCAAACGCCTTTTTAAAATCTATAAATAAAACTGCTACAAGCATTTTTTTATTCAAATAGTTATTTACATCGTTCGCAAATTTTGATAATAACTGTGTGGTATTTTTCCCTCTTTGAAATCCGTACTGTGCTGAATTAATAACATTAAATGTCTTTAAAAAGTGAGATATTTGGTTAACTATAGTTTTTTCTACTATTTTATTTATTGAAGGCAAAATTGCAATTGGTCTATAGTTGTTGAATGATTTTTTTTCACCCCCCTTAAACAGTGGTCTGACAATAGAAGTTTTTAACAAATCGGGATATATTTGATTTTTAATTGTGAGATTTATAAAATGAGCTATTATTGGACTGATTTTAGTTTGTATGGACTTGATATCAATTAGCCTTATATTATCTACTCCAGGAGTTTTTTTTACTTTTAAGCTACCTATGACTTTACTTACATCGCTTGAAGTCACCTTTTTATATCTAAAAGAAACATTTTGTAAATTTACATACATATCTCTATCTAAGAAATTATTATTGCACAAATGCTTTATATTATCTACTTCTTCACTAAAAGCTTTAGCAAATTTTTCGCAAATTGTCCTCTCATCTATATCTTTCATGTTACTCAAAATGACGCTATCTATGGATTTCTTGTTTCTTCCCAGTAACTTATTCATATGTTCCCACATTTTTGCTGCATTACGACGTAGATCTAATAATTTATTTTTTTCATATTTGTTTTTTGCTTTATGTATTGCTTTATTAGTACTATTTCTCCATCTATTATACTCTTTGCGGTACACATAGTTACTCGGGTTACTTTTCCATTTATTAAACAATGTGTCATTGTGCTCCATCATGTCTCTTAGATTTTGCGTTATCCACGGACAAGCTTCTCTTTTAGAATGTTCACTAGTGGAGATCATAATTGTATTATTTTCATATATTTTGTTAAATTTTATGACCAATTTAGAATATAAGTTAAGCGGACATGTTTCTTTTAAAAGGTCATCCCAATTTTCTTCTTTTAATTGTTTTTGTATATTATTATTTTGGTATATTTTTTTTGTTATCTTGGAACTTTCCTTGGTGCAATCCATTTCAATAAAAGTACCAATGAGGTAGTGATCAGCTAGCTTGTGATCTATTATAGCAGAGCTATAATTTTTTTTGCTTTTTATATATATATGATCTAAACACGATTGTGTCAGACATTCATTTCTAAATTCCTCTCTTGTAATTCCATGTATTTGCTTGGAAAATCCTGATTCACTTAAAATGTTTTCGTATAGTGTTACATTATTGTTTGATTGTTGTAATAGATTTATGTTAACATCTCCAATTATTAAAGCTTCGTCACTTGGTTTTAGTTTTTGCAAAAAGTGTTTTAACTCCGTTATAAATAAGGATATTGAACAATTAGGTGGTCTGTACAGCACAAGTATTTTTAATTTTTCCTTAGCTATTTTTATATTTCCTACTAAATATTCAGAAGCCATAAAGTGTTCATTTTCTTCCTTAAATATTAAATATTTTTTTAAGTATATTGCTATACCTCCACCTTCTCTAGTTTTTCTGGTTTTGTATATTAAATTGTAACCATCTATTGTATATAAAGCCATCTGATCACTCGAAACATTAATTTCTGATAAAGTTATGATATCAATTTCTACTTTGCAGTCATTCACCAATAGTAACAATTCTGGAAAATATTTATTGATAGACCTTATATTTAAATGTACCACAGACAACTTATTGCCAGTATTATTATTACTGAACCAGCTTTTTAAAGAATTATATCTACAATTAGTTTCGTCTTCAACTATATCTTCAAATGACGCCATTTTTATTGTTAATGTGGAATTAATTATTATGTTAAATACTTACAGTTATATAGGTGAATGATTAGGCGTTGTAAAGATATCAGGAGCTGTATTTCTCTTCAATAACAAATTTTCTATATCTGTTATATGATATAGGGGGATAATTTTACTACTATCATTTTCACGGCAGAAAATGCGGCCACGTTTCGACCAGACAAATTTAAAGTTTGGTTTTAATTTTTGTTTGGCGGACCAAATTAGTTCCTTATTATAGTTTGTCAAGTGTTCGTTTATATAAATTGGATTATCTGAGCCGTTTCTACGGATATCAGAATTTTTCCTAATACATCTTCTTTTTGTATACCATTCCTCCTTCGCAGATTGTGTGCGGAATCTGATTATTAAATTTTGATTCTTTGTGATATCTTTTGTTGACTTTTTTACTTTAGATACACGCCAAGCTCGTTCTACGTCGTTAGGATTTGCTTCTATTTTCTCGGCTATAGCTTTCACTATTGCGAAGGTATTTTCATTTTCCTCGCTTTCTACACCTACTACTTCTAAATTTTGATTCTTATCTTCTTGGTCAAATCTTTGTATTTTCATATCTAAAGCAGCGTTTATAATTTCAAGATGTTTACATTTATTATTTAGGTCTTCAATCTTCTTCTCATTAGTTCTTATGATTTTATTCATTTCTTGATGCATTTGTAATAATTCATCGTACTTAGCGGCATAAAATTCTGTATTGGATTTAATTTCAAACACAACAGCCATTTTTGTATTCAGTTCAAATAAAAGTTTTTCAATTGTGGTATTGTTTGGATCCAGATCAATAAATTTTTTTTCTGCTGTTCTAACTCTTTGTTCCCCAATTGTACTAACTGTTGCCAATTTTCCCTTCGGTTCACTTTTTTTATCTTCAGGTGTTGTGCATTCTGCACATGTTCCTGTGTTCATACTTTTTATGTAGTCTTTTAAGCAGGTTTTAGTACGGTGATAATAATCTCCACACTTTCCTTTACATTGAAAATAATCTTCAATTTTTTTGGTAGAAATAAATAAATTACATTTTTTGCACTTACTTTGCACACCTTCCCGCGCATTCCCGCGGGTTGTATACCACCTTGAAGGCCCCTCGAAGCCCGAACGATCGACACCAGTTTCAACTGAATCTGAGCGGGGAAAACTGAAAAAAATCGGTTTTTTCCACTTACCGCCCGCACCTTCCCGCGCATTCCCGCGGGTTGTATACCACCTTGAAGGCCCCTCGGAGCCCGAACGATCGACACCAGTTTCAACTGAATCCGAGCAGGGAAAAGTGAAAAAATCGGTTTTCGCCACTTACCGCCCGCACCTTCACCTTCCAACTTCGGGTTGTATACCACTTTGAAGGCCCCTCGGAGCCCGAACGATCGACACCAGTTTTAACTTAATCCGAGCGGGGAAAAATGAAAAAATCGGTTTTTTCCACTTACCGCCCGCACCTTCCCGCGCATTCCCGCGGGTTGTATACCACCTTGAAGGCCCCTCGGAGCCCGAACGATCGACACCAGTTTCAACTGAATCCGAGCGGGGAAAACTGAAAAAATCGGTTTTCGCCACTAACCGCCGGCACCTTCCCGCGCATTCCCGCGGGTTGTATACCACCTTGAAGGCCCCTCGAAGCCCGAACGATCGACACAAGTTTCAACTGAATCCGAGCGGGGAAAACTGAAAAAATCGGTTTTTTCCACTTACCGCCCGCACCTTCCCGCGCATTCCCGCGGGTTGTATACCACCTTGAAGGCCCCTCGGAGCCCGAACGATCGACACCAGTTTCAACTAAATCCGAGCGGGGAAAACTGAAAAAATCGGTTTTCGCCACTTACCGCCCGCACCTTCCCGCGCATTCCCGCGGGTTGTATACCACCTTGAAGGCCCCTCGGAGCCCGAACGATCGACACCAGTTTCTACTGAATCCGAGCGGGGAAAAGTGAAAAAATAGGTTTTCGTCACTTACCGCCGGCACCTTCCCGCACATTCCCGCGGGTTGTATACCACCTTGAAGGCCCCTCGGAGCCCGAACGATCGACACCAGTTTCAACTGAATCTGAGCGGGGAAAAGTGAAAAAATCGGTTTTCGCCACTTACCGCCCGCACCTTCACCTTCCAACTTCGGGTTGTATACCACCTTGAAGGCCCCTCGGAGCCCGAATGATCGACACCAGTTTCAACTGAATCCGAGCGGGGAAAACTGAAAAAATCGGTTTTCGCCACTAACCGCCGGCACCTTCCCGCGCATTCCCGCGGGTTGTATACCACCTTGAAGGCCCCTCGAAGCCCGAACGATCGACACCAATATCAACTGAATCCGAGCGGGGAAAACTGAAAAAATCGGTTTTCGCCACTTACCGCCCGCACCTTCCCGCGCATTCCCGCGGGTTGTATACCACCTTGAAGGCCCCTCGGAGCCCGAACGATCGACACCAGTTTCAACTGAATCCGAGCGGGGAAAACTGAAAAAATCGGTTTTCGCCACTTACCGCCCGCACCTTCACCTTCCAACTTCGGGTTGTATACCACCTTGAAGGCCCCTCGGAGCCCGAACGATCGACACCAGTTTCAACTGAATCCGAGCGGAGAAAACTGAAAAAATCGGTTTTCGCCACTAACCGCCGGCACCTTCCCGCGCATTCCCGCGGGTTGTATACCACCTTGAAGGCCCCTCGAAGCCCGAACGATCGACACCAGTTTCAACTGAATCTGAGCGGGGAAAACTGAAAAAAATCGGTTTTTTCCACTTACCGCCCGCACCTTCCCGCGCATTCCCGCGGGTTGTATACCACCTTGAAGGCCCCTCGGAGCCCGAACGATCGACACCAGTTTCAACTGAATCCGAGCGGGGAAAAGTGAAAAAATCGGTTTTCGCCACTAACCGCCGGCACCTTCCCGCGCATTCCCACGGGTTGTATACCACCTTGAAGGCCCCTCGAAGCCCGAACGATCGACACCAGTATCAACTGAATCCGAGCGGGGAAAAGTGAAAAAATCGGTTTTCGCCACTTACCGCCCGCACCTTCACCTTCCAACTTCGGGTTGTATACCACCTTGAAGGCCCCTCGGAGCCCGAACGATCGACACCAGTTTCAACTGAATCCGAGCGGGGAAAACTGAAAAAATCGGTTTTCGCCACTAACCGCCGGCACCTTCCCGCGCATTCCCGCGGGTTGTATACCACCTTGAAGGCCCCTCGAAGCCCGAACGATCGACACCAGTTTCAACTGAATCTGAGCGGGGAAAACTGAAAAAAATCGGTTTTTTCCACTTACCGCCCGCACCTTCCCGCGCATTCCCGCGGGTTGTATACCACCTTGAAGGCCCCTCGGAGCCCGAACGATCGACACCAGTTTCAACTGAATCCGAGCGGGGAAAACTGAAAAAATCGGTTTTCGCCACTAACCGCCGGCACCTTCCCGCGCATTCCCGCGGGTTGTATACCACCTTGAAGGCCCCTCGAAGCCCGAACGATCGACACAAGTTTCAACTGAATCCGAGCGGGGAAAACTGAAAAAATCGGTTTTTTCCACTTACCGCCCGCACCTTCCCGCGCATTCCCGCGGGTTGTATACCACCTTGAAGGCCCCTCGGAGCCCGAACGATCGACACCAGTTTCAACTAATCCGAGCGGGGAAAACTGAAAAAATCGGTTTTCGCCACTTACCGCCCGCACCTTCCCGCGCATTCCCGCGGGTTGTATACCACCTTGAAGGCCCCTCGGAGCCCGAACGATCGACACCAGTTTCTACTGAATCCGAGCGGGGAAAAGTGAAAAAATAGGTTTTCGTCACTTACCGCCGGCACCTTCCCGCACATTCCCGCGGGTTGTATACCACCTTGAAGGCCCCTCGGAGCCCGAACGATCGACACCAGTTTCAACTGAATCTGAGCGGGGAAAAGTGAAAAAATCGGTTTTCGCCACTTACCGCCCGCACCTTCACCTTCCAACTTCGGGTTGTATACCACCTTGAAGGCCCCTCGGAGCCCGAATGATCGACACCAGTTTCAACTGAATCCGAGCGGGGAAAACTGAAAAAATCGGTTTTCGCCACTAACCGCCGGCACCTTCCCGCGCATTCCCGCGGGTTGTATACCACCTTGAAGGCCCCTCGAAGCCCGAACGATCGACACCAATATCAACTGAATCCGAGCGGGGAAAACTGAAAAAATCGGTTTTCGCCACTTACCGCCCGCACCTTCCCGCGCATTCCCGCGGGTTGTATACCACCTTGAAGGCCCCTCGGAGCCCGAACGATCGACACCAGTTTCAACTGAATCCGAGCGGGGAAAACTGAAAAAATCGGTTTTCGCCACTTACCGCCCGCACCTTCCCGCGCATTCCCGCGGGTTGTATACCAACTTGAAGGCCCCTCGGAGCCCGAACGATCGACACCAGTTTCAACTGAATCCGAGCGGGGAAAACTGAAAAAATCGGTTTTCGCCACTAACCGCCGGCACCTTCCCGCGCATTCCCCCGGGTTGTATACCACCTTGAAGGCCCCTCGGAGCCCGAACGATCGACACCAGTTTCAACTGAATCCGAGCGGGGAAAACTGAAAAAATCGGTTTTCGCCACTAACCGCCGGCACCTTCCCGCGCATTCCCGCGGGTTGTATACCACCTTGAAGGCCCCTCGAAGCCCGAACGATCGACACCAGTATCAACTGAATCCGAGCGGGGAAAAGTGAAAAAATCGGTTTTCGCCACTTACCGCCCGCACCTTCACCTTCCAACTTCGGGTTGTATACCACCTTGAAGGCCCCTCGGAGCCCGAACGATCGACACCAGTTTCAACTGAATCCGAGCGGGGAAAACTGAAAAAATCGGTTTTCGCCACTAACCGCCGGCACCTTCCCGCGCATTCCCGCGGGTTGTATACCACCTTGAAGGCCCCTCGAAGCCCGAACGATCGACACCAGTTTCAACTGAATCTGAGCGGGGAAAACTGAAAAAAATCGGTTTTTTCCACTTACCGCCCGCACCTTCCCGCGCATTCCCGCGGGTTGTATACCACCTTGAAGGCCCCTCGGAGCCCGAACGATCGACACCAGTTTCAACTGAATCCGAGCGGGGGAAAAGTGAAAAAATCGGTTTTCGCCACTTACCGCCCGCACCTTCACCTTCCAACTTCGGGTTATATACCACTTTGAAGGCCCCTCGGAGCCCGAACGATCGACACCAGTTTTAACTTAATCCGAGCGGGGAAAACTGAAAAAATCGGTTTTTTCCACTTACCGCCCGCACCTTCCCGCGCATTCCCGCGGGTTGTATACCACCTTGAAGGCCCCTCGGAGCCCGAACGATCGACACCAGTTTCAACTGAATCCGAGCGGGGAAAACTGAAAAAATCGGTTTTCGCCACTAACCGCCGGCACCTTCCCGCGCATTCCCGCGGGTTGTATACCACCTTGAAGGCCCCTCGAAGCCCGAACGATCGACACAAGTTTCAACTGAATCCGAGCGGGGAAAACTGAAAAAATCGGTTTTTTCCACTTACCGCCCGCACCTTCCCGCGCATTCCCGCGGGTTGTATACCACCTTGAAGGCCCCTCGGAGCCCGAACGATCGACACCAGTTTCAACTAAATCCGAGCGGGGAAAACTGAAAAAATCGGTTTTCGCCACTTACCGCCCGCACCTTCCCGCGCATTCCCGCGGGTTGTATACCACCTTGAAGGCCCCTCGGAGCCCGAACGATCGACACCAGTTTCTACTGAATCCGAGCGGGGAAAAGTGAAAAAATAGGTTTTCGTCACTTACCGCCGGCACCTTCCCGCACATTCCCGCGGGTTGTATACCACCTTGAAGGCCCCTCGGAGCCCGAACGATCGACACCAGTTTCAACTGAATCCGAGCGGGGAAAACTGAAAAAATCGGTTTTCGCCACTTACTGCCGGCACCTTCCCGCGCATTCCCGCGGGTTGTATACCACCTTGAAGGCCCCTCGAAGCCCGAACGATCGACACCAGTTTCAACTGAATCCGAGCGGGGAAAACTGAAAAAATCGGTTTTTTCCACTTACCGCCCGCACCTTCCCGCGCATTCCCGCGGGTTGTATACCACCTTGAAGGCCCCTCGGAGCCCGAACGATCGACACCAGTTTCAACTGAATCCGAGCGGGGAAAAGTGAAAAAATCGGTTTTCGCCACTTACCGCCCGCACCTTCCCGCGCATTCCCGCGGGTTGTATACCACCTTGAAGGCCCCTCGAAGCCCGAACGATCGACACCAGTTTCAACTGAATCCGAGCGGGGAAAACTGAAAAAATCGGTTTTCGCCACTTACCGCCCGCACCTTCCCGCGCATTCCCGCGGGTTGTATACCACCTTGAAGGCCCCTCGGAGCCCGAACGATCGACACCAGTTTCAACTGAATCCGAGCGGGGAAAACTGAAAAAATCGGTTTTCGCCACTAACCGCCGGCACCTTCCCGCGCATTCCCCCGGGTTGTATACCACTTTGAAGGCCCCTCGAAGCCCGAACGATCGACACCAGTTTCAACTGAATCCGAGCGGGGAAAACTGAAAAAATCGGTTTTCGCCACTAACCGCCGGCACCTTCCCGCGCATTCCTGCGGGTTGTATACCACCTTGAAGGCCCCTCGAAGCCCGAACGATCGACACCAGTTTCAACTGAATCCGAGCGGGGAAAACTGAAAAAATCGGTTTTCGCCACTTACCGCCCGCACCTTCCCGCGCATTCCCGCGGGTTGTATACCACCTTGAAGGCCCCTCGGAGCCCGAATGATCGACATCAGTTTCAACTGAATCCGAGCGGGGAAAACTGAAAAAATCGGTTTTTTCCACTTACCGCCCGCACCTTCCCGCGCATTCCCGCGGGTTGTATACCACCTTGAAGGCCCCTCGGAGCCCGAACGATCGACACCAGTTTCAACTGAATCCGAGCGGGGAAAAGTGAAAAAATCGGTTTTCGCCACTTACCGCCCGCACCTTCCCGCGCATTCCCGCGGGTTGTATACCACCTTGAAGGCCCCTCGAAGCCCGAACGATCGACACCAGTTTCAACTGAATCCGAGCGGGGAAAACTGAAAAAATCGGTTTTCGCCACTTACCGCCCGCACCTTCACCTTCCAACTTCGGGTTGTATACCACCTTGAAGGCCCCTCGGAGCCCGAACGATCGACACCAGTTTCAACTGAATCCGAGCGGGGAAAACTGAAAAAATCGGTTTTCGCCACTAACCGCCGGCACCTTCCCGCGCATTCCCGCGGGTTGTATACCACCTTGAAGGCCCCTCGAAGCCCGAACGATCGACACCAGTTTCAACTGAATCCGAGCGGGGAAAACTGAAAAAATCGGTTTTTTCCACTTACCGCCCCGCACCTTCCCGCGCATTCCCGCGGGTTGTATACCACCTTGAAGGCCCCTCGGAGCCCGAACGATCGACACCAGTTTCAACTGAATCCGAGCGGGGAAAACTGAAAAAATCGGTTTTCGCCACTAACCGCCGGCACCTTCCCGCGCATTCCCGCGGGTTGTATACCACCTTGAAGGCCCCTCGAAGCCCGAACGATCGACACAAGTTTCAACTGAATCCGAGCGGGGAAAACTGAAAAAATCGGTTTTCGCCACTTACCGCCCGCACCTTCCCGCGCATTCCCGCGGGTTGTATACCACCTTGAAGGCCCCTCGGAGCCCGAACGATCGACACCAGTTTCAACTGAATCCGAGCGGGGAAAAGTGAAAAAATCGGTTTTCGCCACTTACCGCCCGCACCTTCACCTTCCAACTTCGGGTTGTATACCACCTTGAAGGCCCCTCGGAGCCCGAACGATCGACACCAGTTTCAACTGAATCCGAGCGGGGAAAACTGAAAAAATCGGTTTTCGCCACTTACCGCCCGCACCTTCCCGCGCATTCCCGCGGGTTGTATACCACCTTGAAGGCCCCTCGGAGCCCGAACGATCGACACCAGTTTCAACTGAATCCGAGCGGGGAAAACTGAAAAAATCGGTTTTCGCCACTAACCGCCGGCACCTTCCCGCGCATTCCGCGGGTTGTATACCACCTTGAAGGCCCCTCGAAGCCCGAACGATCGACACCAGTATCAACTGAATCCGAGCGGGGAAAAGTGAAAAAATCGGTTTTCGCCACTTACCGCCCGCACCTTCACCTTCCAACTTCGGGTTGTATACCACCTTGAAGGCCCCTCGGAGCCCGAACGATCGACACCAGTTTCAACTGAATCCGAGCGGGGAAAACTGAAAAAATCGGTTTTCGCCACTAACCGCCGGCACCTTCCCGCGCATTCCCGCGGGTTGTATACCACCTTGAAGGCCCCTCGAAGCCCGAACGATCGACACCAGTTTCAACTGAATCTGAGCGGGGAAAACTGAAAAAAATCGGTTTTTTCCACTTACCGCCCGCACCTTCCCGCGCATTCCCGCGGGTTGTATACCACCTTGAAGGCCCCTCGGAGCCCGAACGATCGACACCAGTTTCAACTGAATCCGAGCGGGGAAAACTGAAAAAATCGGTTTTCGCCACTAACCGCCGGCACCTTCCCGCGCATTCCCGCGGGTTGTATACCACCTTGAAGGCCCCTCGAAGCCCGAACGATCGACACCAGTTTCAACTGAATCTGAGCGGGGAAAACTGAAAAAAATCGGTTTTTTCCACTTACCGCCCGCACCTTCCCGCGCATTCCCGCGGGTTGTATACCACCTTGAAGGCCCCTCGGAGCCCGAACGATCGACACCAGTTTCAACTGAATCCGAGCGGGGAAAAGTGAAAAAATCGGTTTTCGCCACTTACCGCCCGCACCTTCACCTTCCAACTTCGGGTTGTATACCACTTTGAAGGCCCCTCGAAGCCCGAACGATCGACACAAGTCTCAACTGAATCCGAGCGGGGAAAACTGAAAAAATCGGTTTTTTCCACTTACCGCCCGCACCTTCCCGCGCATTCCCGCGGGTTGTATACCACCTTGAAGGCCCCTCGGAGCCCGAACGATCGACACCAGTTTCAACTGAATCCGAGCGGGGAAAACTGAAAAAATCGGTTTTCGCCACTAACCGCCGGCACCTTCCCGCGCATTCCCGCGGGTTGTATACCACCTTGAAGGCCCCTCGAAGCCCGAACGATCGACACAAGTTTCAACTGAATCCGAGCGGGGAAAACTGAAAAAATCGTTTTTTTCCACTTACCGCCCGCACCTTCCCGCGCATTCCCGCGGGTTGTATACCACCTTGAAGGCCCCTCGGAGCCCGAACGATCGACACCAGTTTCAACTAAATCCGAGCGGGGAAAACTGAAAAAATCGGTTTTCGCCACTTACCGCCCGCACCTTCCCGCGCATTCCCGCGGGTTGTATACCACCTTGAAGGCCCCTCGGAGCCCGAACGATCGACACCAGTTTCTACTGAATCCGAGCGGGGAAAAGTGAAAAAATAGGTTTTCGTCACTTACCGCCGGCACCTTCCCGCACATTCCCGCGGGTTGTATACCACCTTGAAGGCCCCTCGGAGCCCGAACGATCGACACCAGTTTCAACTGAATCCGAGCGGGGAAAACTGAAAAAATCGGTTTTCGCCACTAACCGCCGGCACCTTCCCGCGCATTCCCGCGGGTTGTATACCACCTTGAAGGCCCCTCGAAGCCCGAACGATCGACACCAATATCAACTGAATCCGAGCGGGGAAAACTGAAAAAATCGGTTTTCGCCACTTACCGCCCGCACCTTCCCGCGCATTCCCGCGGGTTGTATACCACCTTGAAGGCCCCTCGGAGCCCGAACGATCGACACCAGTTTCAACTGAATCCGAGCGGGGAAAACTGAAAAAATCGGTTTTCGCCACTTACCGCCCGCACCTTCCCGCGCATTCCCGCGGGTTGTATACCAACTTGAAGGCCCCTCGGAGCCCGAACGATCGACACCAGTTTCAACTGAATCCGAGCGGGGAAAACTGAAAAAATCGGTTTTCGCCACTAACCGCCGGCACCTTCCCGCGCATTCCCTCGGGTTGTATACCACCTTGAAGGCCTCTCGGAGCCCGAACGATCGACACCAGTTTCAACTGAATCCGAGCGGGGAAAACTGAAAAAATCGGTTTTCGCCACTTACCGCCCGCACCTTCCCGCGCATTCCCGCGGGTTGTATACCACCTTGAAGGCCCCTCGGAGCCCGAACGATCGACACCAGTATCAACTGAATCCGAGCGGGAAAACTGAAAAAATCGGTTTTTTCCACTTACCGCCCGCACCTTCCCGCGCATTCCCGCGGGTTGTATACCACCTTGAAGGCCCCTCGGAGCCCGAACGATCGACACCAGTTTCAACTGAATCCGAGCGGGGAAAAGTGAAAAAATCGGTTTTCGCCACTTACCGCCCGCACCTTCACCTTCCAACTTCGGGTTGTATAACACTTTGAAGGCCCCTCGGAGCCCGAACGATCGACACCAGTTTTAACTGAATCCGAGCGGGGAAAACTGAAAAAATCGGTTTTTTCCACTTACCGCCCGCACCTTCCCGCGCATTCCCGCGGGTTGTATACCACCTTGAAGGCCCCTCGGAGCCCGAACGATCGACACCTGTTTCAACTGAATCAGAGCGGGGAAAACTGAAAAAATCGGTTTTCGCCACTAACCGCCGGCACCTTCCCGCGCATTCCCGCGGGTTGTATACCACCTTGAAGGCCCTCGAAGCCCGAACGATCGACACCAGTTTCAACTGAATCTGAGCGGGGAAAACTGAAAAAAATCGGTTTTTTCCACTTACCGCCCGCACCTTCCCGCGCATTCCCGCGGGTTGTATACCACCTTGAAGGCCCCTCGGAGCCCGAACGATCGACACCAGTTTCAACTGAATCCGAGCGGGGAAAAGTGAAAAAATCGGTTTTCGCCACTTACCGCCCGCACCTTCACCTTCCAACTTCGGGTTGTATACCACTTTGAAGGCCCCTCGAAGCCCGAACGATCGACACAAGTCTCAACTGAATCCGAGCGGGGAAAACTGAAAAAATCGGTTTTTTCCACTTACCGCCCGCACCTTCCCGCGCATTCCCGCGGGTTGTATACCACCTTGAAGGCCCCTCGGAGCCCGAACGATCGACACCAGTTTCAACTGAATCCGAGCGGGGAAAACTGAAAAAATCGGTTTTCGCCACTAACCGCCGGCACCTTCCCGCGCATTCCCGCGGGTTGTATACCACCTTGAAGGCCCCTCGAAGCCCGAACGATCGACACCAGTTTCAACTAAATCCGAGCGGGGAAAACTGAAAAAATCGGTTTTCGCCACTAACCGCCGGCACCTTCCCGCGCATTCCCGCGGGTTGTATACCACCTTGAAGGCCCCTCGAAGCCCGAACGATCGACACCAATATCAACTGAATCCGAGCGGGGAAAACTGAAAAAATCGGTTTTCGCCACTTACCGCCCGCACCTTCCCGCGCATTCCCGCGGGTTGTATACCACCTTGAAGGCCCCTCGGAGCCCGAACGATCGACACCAGTTTCAACTGAATCCGAGCGGGGAAAACTGAAAAAATCGGTTTTCGCCACTTACCGCCCGCACCTTCCCGCGGGTTGTATACCACCTTGAAGGCCCCTCGGAGCCCGAACGATCGACACCAGTTTCAAGTGAATCCGAGCAGGGAAAACTGAAAAAATCGGTTTTCGCCACTTATTGCCGGCACCTTCCCGCGCATTCCCGCGGGTTTTATACCACCTTGAAAGCCCCTCGGAGCACGAACGATCGACACCAGTTTCAACTGAATCCGAGCGGGGAAAACTGAAAAAATCGGTTTTCGCCACTTACCGCCCGCACCTTCCTGCGCATTCCCGCGGGTTGTATACCACCTTGAAGGCCCCTCGGAGCCCGAACGATCGACACCAGTTTCAACTGAATCCGAGCGGGGAAAACTGAAAAAATCGGTTTTCGCCACTAACCGCCGGCACCTTCCCGCGCATTCCCGCGGGTTGTATACCACCTTAAAGGCCCCTCGAAGCCCGAACGATCGACACCAGTATCAACTGAATCCGAGCGGGGAAAACTGAAAAAATCGGTTTTTTCCACTTACCGCCCGCACCTTCCTGCGCATTCCCGCGGGTTGTATACCACCTTGAGGGCCCCTCGGAGCCCGAACGATCGACACCAGTTTCAACTGAATCCGAGCGGGGAAAACTGAAAAAATCGGTTTTCGCCACTTACCGCCATCGACACCAGTTTCAACTGAATCCGAGCGGGGAAAACTGAAAAAATCGGTTTTCGCCACTTACCGCCCGCACCTTCCCGCGCATTCCCGCGGGTTGTATACCACCTTGAAAGCCCCTCGGAGCCCGAACGATCGACACCAGTTTCAACTGAATCCGAGCGGGGAAAACCGCCACTAACCGCCGGCACCTTCCCGCGCATTCCCGCGGGTTGTATACCACCTTGAAGGCCCCTCGAAGCCCGACCGATCGACACCAGTTTCAACTGAATCCGAGCGGGGAAAACTGAAAAAATCGGTTTTTTCCACTTACCGCCCGCACCTTCCCGCGCATTCCCGCGGGTTGTATACCACCTTGAAGGCCCCTCGGAGCCCGAACGATCGACACCAGTTTCAACTGAATCCGAGCGGGGAAAACTGAAAAAATCGGTTTTCGTCACTTACCGCCCGCACCTTCCCGCACATTCCTGCGGGTTGGAAAAAATCGGTTTTCGCCACTTACCGCCGGCACCTTCCCGCGCATTCCCGCGGGTTGTATACCACCTTGAAGGCCCCTCGGAGCCCGAACGATCGACGTCAGTTTCAACTGAATCCGAGCGGGGAAAACTGAAAAAATCGGTTTTCGCCACTTACTGCCGGCACCTTCCCGCGCATTCCCGCGGGTTGTATACCACCTTGAAGGCCTCTCGAAGCCCGAACGATCGACACCAGTTTCAACTGAATCCGAGCGGGGAAAACTGAAAAAATCGGTTTTTTCCACTTACCGCCCGCACCTTCCCGCGCATTCCCGCGGGTTGTATACCACCTTGAAGGCCCCTCGGAGCCCGAACGATCGACACCAGTTTCAACTGAATCTGAGCGGGGAAAACTGAAAAAAATCGGTTTTTTCCACTTACCGCCCGCACCTTCCCGCGCATTCCCGCGGGTTGTATACCACCTTGAAGGCCCCTCGGAGCCCGAACGATCGACACCAGTTTCAACTGAATCCGAGCGGGGAAAACTGAAAAAATAGGTTTTCGTCACTTACCGCCGGCACCTTCCCGCACATTCCCGCGGGTTGTATACCACCTTGAAGGCCCCTCGGAGCCCGAACGATCGACACCAGTTTCAACTGAATCCGAGCGGGGAAAAGTGAAAAAATCGGTTTTCGCCACTTACCGCCCGCATCTTCACCTTCCAACTTCGGGTTGTATACCACTTTGAAGGCCCCTCGGAGCCCGAACGATCGACACCAGTTTTAACTGAATCCGAGCGGGGAAAACTGAAAAAATCGGTTTTTTCCACTTACCGCCCGCACCTTCCCGCGCATTCCCGCGGGTTGTATACCACCTTGAAGGCCCCTCGGAGCCCGAACGATCGACACCAGTTTCAACTGAATCCGAGCGGGGAAAACTGAAAAAATCGGTTTTCGCCACTTACCGCCCGCACCTTCCCGCGCATTCCCGCGGGTTGTATACCACCTTGAAGGCCCCTCGGAGCCCGAACGATCGACACCAGTTTCAACTGAATCCGAGCGGGGAAAACTGAAAAAATCGGTTTTCGCCACTAACCGCCGGCACCTTCCCGCGCATTCCCCCGGGTTGTATACCACCTTGAAGGCCCCTCGAAGCCCGAACGATCGACACCAGTTTCAACTGAATCCGAGCGGGGAAAACTGAAAAAATCGGTTTTCGCCACTAACCGCCGGCACCTTCCCGCGCATTTCCCCGGGTTGTATACCACCTTGAAGGCCCCTCGAAGCCCGAACGATCGACACCAGTTTCAACTGAATCTGAGCGGGGAAAACTGAAAAAATCGGTTTTTTCCACTTACCGCCCGCACCTTCCCGCGCATTCCCGCGGGTTGTATACCACCTTGAAGGCCCCTCGGAGCCCGAACGATCGACACCAGTTTCAACTGAATCCGAGCAGGGAAAAGTGAAAAAATCGGTTTTCGCCACTTACCGCCCGCACCTTCACCTTCCAACTTCGGGTTGTATACCACTTTGAAGGCCCCTCGGAGCCCGAACGATCGACACCAGTTTTAACTTAATCCGAGCGGGGAAAAATGAAAAAATCGGTTTTTTCCACTTACCGCCCGCACCTTCCCGCGCATTCCCGCGGGTTGTATACCACCTTGAAGGCCCCTCGGAGCCCGAACGATCGACACCAGTTTCAACTGAATCCGAGCGGGGAAAACTGAAAAAATCGGTTTTCGCCACTAACCGCCGGCACCTTCCCGCGCATTCCCGCGGGTTGTATACCACCTTGAAGGCCCCTCGAAGCCCGAACGATCGACACAAGTTTCAACTGAATCCGAGCGGGAAAACTGAAAAAATCGGTTTTTTCCACTTACCGCCCGCACCTTCCCCGCGCATTCCCGCGGGTTGTATACCACCTTGAAGGCCCCTCGGAGCCCGAACGATCGACACCAGTTTCAACTAAATCCGAGCGGGGAAAACTGAAAAAATCGGTTTTCGCCACTTACCGCCCGCACCTTCCCGCGCATTCCCGCGGGTTGTATACCACCTTGAAGGCCCCTCGGAGCCCGAACGATCGACACCAGTTTCTACTGAATCCGAGCGGGGAAAAGTGAAAAAATAGGTTTTCGTCACTTACCGCCGGCACCTTCCCGCACATTCCCGCGGGTTGTATACCACCTTGAAGGCCCCTCGGAGCCCGAACGATCGACACCAGTTTCAACTGAATCTGAGCGGGGAAAAGTGAAAAAATCGGTTTTCGCCACTTACCGCCCGCACCTTCACCTTCCAACTTCGGGTTGTATACCACCTTGAAGGCCCCTCGGAGCCCGAATGATCGACACCAGTTTCAACTGAATCCGAGCGGGGAAAACTGAAAAAATCGGTTTTCGCCACTAACCGCCGGCACCTTCCCGCGCATTCCCGCGGGTTGTATACCACCTTGAAGGCCCCTCGAAGCCCGAACGATCGACACCAATATCAACTGAATCCGAGCGGGGAAAACTGAAAAAATCGGTTTGCACTTACCGCACCTTCCGCGCATTCCCGATACCACCTTGAAGGCCCCTCGGAGCCCGAACGATCGACACCAGTTTCAACTGAATCCGAGCGGGGAAAACTGAAAAAATCGGTTTTCGCCACTTACCGCCCGCACCTTCCCGCGCATTCCCGCGGGTTGTATACCAACTTGAAGGCCCCTCGGAGCCCGAACGATCGACACCAGTTTCAACTGAATCCGAGCGGGGAAAACTGAAAAAATCGGTTTTCGCCACTAACCGCCGGCACCTTCCCGCGCATTCCCCCGGGTTGTATACCACCTTGAAGGCCCCTCGGAGCCCGAACGATCGACACCAGTTTCAACTGAATCCGAGCGGGGAAAACTGAAAAAATCGGTTTTCGCCACTAACCGCCGGCACCTTCCCGCGCATTCCCGCGGGTTGTATACCACCTTGAAGGCCCCTCGAAGCCCGAACGATCGACACCAGTATCAACTGAATCCGAGCGGGGAAAACTGAAAAAATCGGTTTTCGCCACTTACCGCCCGCACCTTCCCGCGCATTCCCGCGGGTTGTATACCAACTTGAAGGCCCCTCGGAGCCCGAACGATCGACACCAGTTTCAACTGAATCCGAGCGGGGAAAACTGAAAAAATCGGTTTTCGCCACTAACCGCCGGCACCTTCCCGCGCATTCCCCCGGGTTGTATACCATTGCGAGCGGGGAAAACTGAAAAATCGGTTTTCGCCACTAACCGCCGGCACCTTCCCGCGCATTCCCGCGGGTTGTATACCACCTTGAAGGCCCCTCGGAAGCCCGAACGATCGACACCAGTATCAACTGAATCCGAGCGGGGAAAAGTGAAAAAATCGGTTTTCGCCACTTACCGCCCGCACCTTCACCTTCCAACTTCGGGTTGTATACCACCTTGAAGGCCCCTCGGAGCCCGAACGATCGACACCAGTTTCAACTGAATCCGAGCGGGGAAAACTGAAAAAATCGGTTTTCGCCACTAACCGCCGGCACCTTCCCGCGCATTCCCGCGGGTTGTATACCACCTTGAAGGCCCCTCGAAGCCCGAACGATCGACACCAGTTTCAACTGAATTCGAGCGGGGAAAAGTGAAAAAATCGGATTTCGCCACTTACCGCCCGCACCTTCACCTTCCAACTTCGGTTTGTATACCACCTTGAAGGCCCCTCGGAGCCCGAACGATCGACACCAGTTTCAACTGAATCCGAGCGGGGAAAACTGAAAAAATCGGTTTTCGCCACTAACCGCCGGCACCTTCCCGCGCATTCCCGCGGGTTGTATACCACCTTGAAGGCCCCTCGAAGCCCGAACGATCGACACCAGTTTCAACTGAATCCGAGCGGGGAAAAGTGAAAAAATCGGTTTTCGCCACTTACCGCCCGCACCTTCACCTTCCAACTTCGGGTTGTATACCACCTTGAAGGCCCCTCGGAGCCCGAACGATCGACACCAGTTTCAACTGAATCCGAGCGGGGAAAAACTGAAAAAATCGGTTTTCGCCACTAACCGCCGGCACCTTCCCGCGCATTCCCGCGGGTTGTATACCACCTTGAAGGCCCCTCGAAGCCCGAACGATCGACACAAGTTTCAACTGAATCCGAGCGGGGAAAACTGAAAAAATCGGTTTTTTCCACTTACCGCCCGCACCTTCCCGCGCATTCCCGCGGGTTGTATACCACC